>NW_027437181.1:7352500-7530000 GCF_033239565.1 Halichoeres trimaculatus
TTGAGTCAAAACATGTGCTAAAGTGCCCTCCAGAGTGACAAAAGTGTGCTATATTGTACTCTTGATTAAAAACGTGTGCTTTAGTGCCATTTTGGGAGTCAAAACCCACATGAAGACCACCTAAGTCAGATGCTCACCAAAGTGGCCTGTTGGGTGTCAAAACCTGGGCTTGAATGCATTTTTCAGGGGGACAATATGTCTGCTAAAATACCCTGGAAAAGATGTGGAATCAAGTGGCAAGAACACACTGTCTGTGCCTTTTTTTGCCCCTGCCCTTCAAAAAGTCTGTGCACTGCAGTGCAGACAGGCTGTTATTCTGCGTATGTCTTTCTTTGTTTTCTATTTGATGTCAAATGTGCTGCACTGTGTTTTCTGTGAAACAGTCGGATGGATGGATTTCTGTGGCACTGTGATCCAAGACCAGCTGTAGAGTTTATCCTAAATCCTCTATCAACAGTGATACTGAGTTAAAACTCCCTCTAGGATCACAAAGTGAACTCTTTGTCTGAGGGGCTTTGGTAAAATGTGAACACTCTCCATAATGAGATAGCTAACTAAGCTAACTTAATGTTATGTTAATGTTTAGTAATCTTATTAAGATTCACATCTTATCTAATTAGCCAGACGTCATTTAGTAATACAACAAACAAGCCGAAACGAAGGTTCACTTGGAGTGAGAGTACAGAGGCAGAAACAGTGAAGACAGCGCAGAATAAAACAATAAAATACTCTGTATGGTCTTGAAGTCTTAAATGAGTCTTTGAATCAGCGGTGATGATCTACCTGTTAACGGCTAACGCTAGCTCACAGTTTACCTGGTTAGCTGATTAGGGCCAGTTACAGAGCTAGTAACAGAGCTAGTTATCATCAGAGCAGCCACAGCTTAAACTTAACAACACGTCAGGGTCACTTTACCTTCGTCTGTCCGCCGATAATCATCTGAAAGTTCAAACGTTAAACCGTTGGTGGATTAGCTCTTTTAGCAGCCCATGATAACAACTTGTTGACAGTCTAACTGCTCCTCGGCTGCAGCTTAGCAACTGAGCGACAAACAGCCGACTTCCGCTGACGTCGATAACTGACTTTTTTTTTTTTTTTTTTTTTTTTACTTTAACAACACAACTTTATTGACAGATAATTGTAATACTAAGTTACTTAAATGCGTCATTTTAAAGAATTAATCATAAAATAAAAAATGAAGCCAAACTTAAAACTTAAAAATAAAAAATAAAAATGCTGTTTTTTTAATGTCACTATATGGTATGCTCATAATAATAAAACATATTTAAAAAGTTAAGTGATGTATTTACTTATTTTTCTAATCTGAATATTCAGACTCCATCCTCTATTGCGCCGTATCGTATCATTTAGATGAGATGGGAATTCATTTCTTAGAGCACGACAGGTGTACACTAAAAGAGCACAGTAGGGTAAAAAGCACAATAGGGTAAAATAAAATAATAATAATAAAAAAAATCAAATTGAACAATTTAATAGAATCGACAAAATTAAAAATGCATATTTCGTATTAAAGTATCATTGTTTTACAAAACAGTGCATAAATCAAAATGGTAATATTTAATACTCAATAATTATTTATTTAAAACAGATGTCATCGATATATGTTCATGTGTGTGTTTCATAAAATTCTATATATGCCTAGAAGCCCTTTCACTAGATTAAATAATGTGGTGGGGATTCATTCACTGGATAGGCCTACAGTCAAAGAAGCAAAATAAGAAAATGGATAGAGGTTCAAGTAATTGGATTTATCACTGTTAATTGTAATTTTTTAATATTTCTGCCTTTTTCCGTTTGATTTAATTCTGATTTATTGATTTATGTGTTTATTTAATCCTTATAAAGCTTATATTTATTGTTAAAAGCATTTCTGTGATCTCCCGGTAGGTGGCGGTGTGGCCATTAATGGAGTTCTAATCATATTCCGCCATAATATAGAGAGAAGAAGAAGAAGCAGGTTGTCAACAGAAGTATCCGGTTCGTCTGCGTTTAAAGGAAATAATTTCTAAAGTTAAAATATGTGTTCTCACAATAGCTTCATGAATTAAACAGAAAATAGTTAAGCAATCTCATTAAGTGCATGTCGCTGTCATTCCTCTATTAAAAGTAGGAATACTCGGTTTATTCGGATTCTGTGGATCATGGCGGCGGTTGACGTGGAGGATGAGAGCATTTTGGCCTCTATCTTCAAAGACAGCTTCCCGGACAGCTGGAGGGACAACCCGGACTTCACAGCCTACCTGTCCGAGCTCATCTCCTTCGGGGTGGAGAAGCTTAGCCGGGAGCCAGAGCGGCTGGCCGAAGAGCGGGCTCAGATCCTGCAGCAGACCCGGGAGCTGGCCTTCTCAAACTACCAGACCTTCATCCGGACCGCAGACTGCACCGAGCACATCTACCGGGACTTCGGCCGGGTGGAGAGCAGCGTGTCCCGGCTGCTGGACAAGCTGCCCAGCTTCGGGGAAAGATGCAGGTCAGCATTTGTTAAAGGAAAGGTTAAAAAAAAATATACATCTTCATGCCATACAAGATAAGATACACTTTATTAAGCCTGAAGAAAATATGTCCCATTTTACTAAAACGGAACAAACAGATAAATTGTAAGGTACTGCACAAAGGATTGCTTTTATTGCTATTGTTTCCTTCATACTATGGAAGTATCTATATGATTTTCATCTTAATGTAAAATATTTTTAACCAGAAAAACCTTGTCAAGAAGACCAACAAGACAAGTTTAAGCAAAGTTACTGACAAACAGCACAAAAGTTAGAAAACATGTCAGCTTACAGCAGAAACATTATCAATCTGAGGTATGGAAGTAGCAGAAAAAAGTCTCTTATTTGCAGTAAAATCAAAACTGTACTGCTCTTTTCTGAGCATTTGCAATTGCTTCAGATTTGTCAGAGGCTATTTACCTGCTCCTTTTTCCAGAGGGTTTATGAAGGAGGCGGAGGAGATCGGAACCAGCCGTCGAATGAACAGCCTCACATTGAATCGTCACACTGAGATCCTGGAGATCTTGGAGATCCCTCAGCTCATGGACACCTGTGTCCGCAACGGATACTACGAGGAGGCTCTGGAGCTGGCAGCGTACGTGAAGAGGCTGGAGAAGAAGCATTCATCACTGCCAGTCATCCAAGTGAGTCCAGGTCGACTCCAAAACATTGGGATAAAAACACAAAATTAAAATCCTGTCCCTCACTTCTCTCAGAGATTGTTCAGTTTTTGAATTTTGTGATTTTGTATACATACACAGCTCAAACATGTTGATTTATGAAATGTTTCTTCATTATTTCTGTTTCAGGGAATTGTTCGTGAAGTGCGTCAGTCCACTCAGCTGATGCTCAACCAGCTCCTCCAGCAGCTACGCAGTAACTCTCAGCTCCCCGTCTGCCTGCGTGTGATTGGATACCTGCGCCGTATGGACGTGTTCACAGAGGCGGAGCTTCGGGTGAAGTTCCTGCAGGCTAGAGGAACTTGGCTGAACTCCATCCTCTCAGCCATCCCTGAAGACGACCCCTACTTCCACATCACCAAAACCATCGAGGCCTGCAGAGTCCACCTGTTTGACATCATCACCCAGTACAGAGCTATCTTCTCTGACGAGGACCCGCTGCTGCACCCTACTGGTGGGCAGGTGGCAGTGAATGAAGCAGCCATCTTCCACGGCTGGGTGGTGCAGAAGGTGGCTGAGTTCTTGGAGACTCTTGACAGGGATCTGCAGCGAGGTGTAGGGGGCCGTTTGGACTCTCTGCTGGGTCAGTGCATGTACTTCGGCCTCTCCTTTAGCAGGGTGGGGGCGGACTTCCGCGGGCAGCTGGCGCCGATGTTCCAACGGGTGGCGGCAGAGACGTTCCGTGGTGCCGTGCAGGAGGCGGTGGAGAAATTCCAGGAGGACATGAATCTGTACACGCTCATCTCGCTGCCATCGGTTCTTGGAGGGACCATCCCCCCTGTGGCTCCCAGCACCCAGCCTGGCACCCTGCAGCCTCCCATGTCCCTGCTGGACTTCCAGCCGCTGGCCTGCTTCCTCAACAACATCCTGACGGCCTTTAATGACTTACGGCTCTGCTGCCCGGTTGGACTGGCTCAGGACGTCACCAAATGTCTGGAAGATGCTCTCAAGCTGGTGAGATTCTTTGTCCTTTTGCAGATCACAGCGGTGCTGTAATCCTCAGGCTGAAGAGTTCAAACTTTGTAAGAAATCAGTCATTATTTCAGGTGAAGTCCTAACATCATGATCTAATTGTCTTTGTTTGGTGTCAGGTGACCTGTCAGATTCTGGTGTTCCACCGGGCCGAGGAGTCAGCCTTCAGCAGCAGAGAGAAGGAGCTGTTTGTTCAGTTCTGCTCGGCGTACGCTGAAGACCTGCTACCGTTCCTGAACCGCTGTCTGCAGGTCCTGTTCCCTCCAGCTCAGCTCGCTCTCATTCTGGGTGAGTGGATTTGGTTTTTATCAAGCTAGAATCAGTCTTTTGACTTTTCAAAATCATTAATATTTCAGTTAGTTTGTCATCTACCCATTTTCCCTCTCTTAAATTTTGCTTGATTTAATTTTAATTTTAAAAGTCATTTAGCTCCCCATACCTGAGTTTCTACAGAAACAGAGTTAGCCTTATAATGTGGACATTTTAGTTGTAATACTTATTTTTGCCTCTAGAGGGCACTGGTTTGAAGTTGGTTGTTTTAATGTTATTTTGTCTAAATTCTGATTAAACCAAGCCGGTCCCATTTAAAGACAGAGGGTTAGGGCCACAGAATAGAACTTTTAATCTTTAACAAAGACTTTAATCTCATAATAGTATGACCTTCTTCTTCCCTCTTAAACTTTAATCTCATACTAATAATTTAATTTGACTTCGATCTGGTGAGATTACAACTTTATATTGACTAAATCCTTGTAAAATAAATGTTTTTTGGGACTTTTTATTTTGCAAAATTTGAATTGTATTTGAACTGGAACATCCTGACATAACTGCTTTGTTTCATCTTTAATCTTGTGTTACTACAACTTTTTCTACTTTAATCTCTCACATCGACATCATTTTGGCTCTGATCTCAATTTTTAAAATACTAGTTTCTTTTAAAGAAAATCTCCAAACAGAGCGACTTTTTCAGCTGTAATCTCATACGACTTTTTATTTCTTAGTTGATTTTGTAAGATTATGGTTTTGTTTTGACTTTAATTCAGCAACACTGTGACTTCATTGTCAAATAGTTTTCAATTTCTCTTGTGTGGCCCTGATCTGTTGTTGTTGAGATTATTTGCCAAGAAGCAGCTAAAGAAAATAAAAACACACGCTCAGCTGCAGAAGTAAAAACCAAGGTATAGCTCATGAGCAGGTGTTGTGTCTCTGCAGGTGTTCCTGTGACTCAGCTCCATAAGTACGGCAGCCTGGGCAGCATCGACCTCTCATCAGTCCTCGAGCCTCTGGACTTCATTCTTCCTGAGAGGGAGACGATACCGATAACGGTAGCGGTGCCGGAAATCGACATCAGCACAGAGCTGGGCAGCCTGACCTTTGACCCCGAGCTCACAGAGACAGTTAAAGAGCCTGAACTGAAGGAGAAGACAGAATCTCCTGAACCAGCACAGACTGGATCTGGAGTCCAGGACTTTGAGTCTGAACTGGTGGAGACAAAGACAGAGGAGAAGGAGAAAGAAGAGGAGGCTGAGGAGGAGGGGGAGGGGGAGGGGGAGGGTGAAGAGGATGAAGAGTTTTCTCTAGAGTGATGAAATGAAGTTTAAAAGACTTTTCTTTTGCTGTATGAAGTCCGACTGGTTTATATATGTGGGTGTTTGGAGACTCTAGGAACTCTGGGAAATATTTTAATAACAAATTAACTCTATCAAATTTTTCTAACTGATAAACTGTCTGGTTTCAGTCGCAGGATGAATGTTGATTACTCTGTGAAATAAAGCAGATCAAAGCTCAGCAGCTGTGTTTGGAGGAAGTACTCAGATCCTTTTCTGCAGCAGATGAAGTTCAAACATTTATTTGGGAGAAGTAGAGTTATATTATATTACTCATCAGGTTTAACATAACAGCGGAGAGAAATGCTGGTTTTGTATTGAAGGAAAAACAGATTCAAACATGATAAACTGACAGATCCTTAAATCCAGGGTCACAAAAGTTCAGGTGTCTGCATCTCTTCACTTCTTCTTCACAAACTTCTTGTGGGCGGCGTTGGGATTAGCTCGTCTCCGCCCTCCTCCACACTGGCCGTCTCTGATGTGGAGGTTCGCAGCTCGGCTGTAGATGTCGTTCTCGCTGAAAGGTGAAGTTCCTGCCATGTAGTCCGGGTTGAAGACGTCTGTTTTCTGACGAGCTTTTTGGGAGAGTCTCTGCTGGGGGAAACGCTGATCCTCCACCAGGTGAGGGTTGTTTCCATGTTTCCCTCCCTGAGGCAGAGGCAATGAGTGCTGAAACAAAGCCAGAAGCAGAGGTCAGACAAAGGACTAGTCGACAATGGTGAAAAATGCTCTGCTATTGAGTTTGTAGCACATTAAAAAAACATTCAGGTCCTCCTCAAGCTTACATTTCTGCAAAGTGCACAGCTGTTTAGCTCTAAAACAAAATTATAACTGCAGAAGTGTCCTCAAAGATCAAACGTGAGACCTCTGCACCGTTTAGGGACAGTGTGTTTCTGTGTGTGTGTCTCACCCTGAGTCCCCTGGAGTTCAGCACTTTTGGGTTTTTGGAAAAATGCATCTGCTTGGTGCCGTCCTCGTTGATGGTCACCGCCACCTTCTTCAGAGTTTTGTTTCCGCAGTGAGAACAGAACGCTCGGTTCATGTTGCTTGTTGTCCTGAAATCAGAAAAATCCTTGATTTTACAACAATCAGATGTTTGACTGATCAGCGTTTACAGAACTGGTCTTTCTGCAGCTCAAAAACTCACTACTCACTACTTTGAAAGAGGTTACAGCTCATAAACTGATTGTTGGTTTCAAATAAAGTCAATCAGGAAGATTTTAAACTTAAAGAAGATAAAATAACCCAACATTTTCCTCTGACTCCCTCCACAGCACAAACCAGGCATCTTTCGCTTTCTTTAGCGGTATCAGAAGAGCTTGAGTTTGTAAGTTGATTTTGAAAAACTGGTTGAACTCACTTGAAGCAGGCGTGACATCTCAGGATGTAGTTCCTTGCCTGTTTGATCAGCATCCCGCCCACAGAAAGCACGTGAAGACCGATCTGAATGAGGACGTTCTGGAAGAGAAGGTAACAGGACATTACAATAAAGCATTTATTAGTTAATGACATGTAGAAAATCATCCAGAAGAATCGATTTCACAGGATTTCCTGCTCCTCTTGCTTATGTCACATCCTAATTAAAAAGTCATAATCGGAGGTGTCAAAAATATTTACATCTACTACTCAAGTAGAAGCATAGATAGTAGGATTTAACAAGACTTTTGTAGAAGTTGAAGTATCAACTCTACTTTTTTACTTAAGTAAAAGTGTAAGAGTACTGGTTTCAAAGCTACTTAGAGTATAAAAGTAAAAGTAATGTAAGGGGAACAAATGGCATTAAGGAGAAAAGCTAGTGACTATAAAAAGGTTTATTACTTTATTTTGACACTATCACAACACCTGCAGTGTTTCGCCCCATGTAAGTAAAATTATTTTTAATTTTCCACATAGTTCAGGGCCAGAGTGTAAGTAATTTAAGCTTACTGTGGATCATTTTGTCAAAAAAATAATTATGTTCCTCCCATTAGAGCCACCATTTTTTTTATTTTTTTTGTTTTTGTTTTTTTTTTGTAATGTCTGACTGGAATGTAAACAAGATGAAATGAAACAGGAACAAGGTTATTTTTAAATAGTAGAAGAGTAGAAATAAATAGTCAGCTAAAAATGACTACTCCCAGTAAGTATACATATCCAAATTTTCTACTCAACTAAGGTAACAAAGTATTTTTACTTTGTTAATTGACACCTCTGGTCATAATCATGATTTATAAGTGGAAACACTCCCTGAGCTGAAACAGGATTGTGACAGCAGCTTCAGTGTACACCTTGCACTAAATTGACAACAACAACAAAACCCCCCACAAACTTAAAGCTAATCTAAAAAATATCAAACCAAAACAGAGAAGTGAGGCGCACTTATTATTCAACTGTTGATAAGTCAGGAAACATGCAACAGAAAAAGATCTGAAACTTGAATCTTTGTGCAGAATATGAAAGTGAAACAATAAAAGACTTCTCATCATCTCTGGTCTGAAATGTGTCTTACTTACTTACTTACTGTAAGCCCTCTTACCTGCATGGCGAAGTCAGTGGTCAGACATCCGACTTTGACGTCAGCAGGAGCCGTCCAATCACCAGAGTCCATCTTCACCTGTTGGATGTTACTGGGAGTAATCCAGCCACCTCCATCATCCTCTTCCTCCTCTTCTTCTTCATCTGCAGGCTCGTTCTCTTTATCCTCGTCGTCTGATTGGTTCTCTGACGTGTCCAATCCGCTGTCGGATTTTGAGACGTCGTCTTCATTCTGCAAGACAAAAACATTAATCTTCGCACACAGAGCGACTGACTGAGAGATGTCTGAACAGCGTGTTTCTAAACTCACCAGTAACTCCAGCAGACTGTCATCAAGGCTGGGCAGCGGTTGTCTCCAGAAGTTGAAGCTGTTAAACTCATCACTGTCCAAAGACGTCTGTGTATTTGTCTGTTTGTCCGTCTGTGTGACCTTTGGTTTTTCTAATTGTGTTTCTGTCTGTTTCTGTTTGTTCTTTGAGTTCAGCTCATCAACAGGATCCTGAAAGACACAAGAAAAGAAGCATTTACATGACGCAGGATACAAGAAATCAAAACCATCGTCATGGCCTTTAGTGACCTGTTAGTTAGCGTCACACCTCAACGCTACATGCTGACTTATTATAGTTTTACTTGTTTTGCTTTTGTCAGTGTAAAGACTCACCAGTAACTCAAGCAACTCTGCATCAAAGGAAAGCAGCGGAGGTTTCCAGAAGTTGAAAGTGTTAAACTCATCGCTGTCAGCTGATTTTAACGTCTCAGTCTCAGTTTCTGTTGGAGTCTGTTTGACACTTGAACTGTCGACAGGTTTCTAAAGGACATCAAGAGTGAAAGATGTTTCAGATTTAAAGCATAAAGATACACACCCTGAGCTTATTTTTCAATGAAGAAACAAACACTGTAACGGGAGTTTTACCTTAGAGGGGAAGTGGAATCCAGCGACGTTAACTGGAGTCTCAGGGTGACGTTTTGTGCTCTGAATATTCACCTAAAACAGATCAAATTAAAATGTCACAACCATACACTGCACATGGACAAAATCTGCTACAACAGGAAGTCTGGAGTCACTACTAAACCTAGTGTTGTGATTTTTTTATCTGCCTCTACATGACCCAAAAACAGCTATGATAAAGCCAAATCAGCAGCCCTTTGCTACCATTTCAAGTATGAAAGGAATAAATAAAGACGTTTCTCACGTACCTTAACTTCAGGTTCTTTCTTCAGGTGTTGTGACCCCACATGCTCCACTTCCAGCTGATAGGTCAGAGCCAGGACTTTGATATCAGTTGCGGACAGACTGGGGTAATCTCCGGTCTTCTTGGAGAACTCAGTCACTGAGAAAAGAGACAAATCAACAAAACAGACTGTTTCAAAACGTGAAATCCAACATACAGCACATCAAACATCACAGCTGATGGATGAACCCAGCTTCAAACACCTCAGGGTTCCCAGATAAAAAAAACATAGATATTAAATAGTGAATAGAGATTAAAGTTTCAAGGTTCAGTGTAGTCTACCCAGTCTGATGTGTTCAGGATGCGGCTCTTTAAAGTTCAGCTGGTACGGCAGGAAGGACAGACTCCTCCTGGTTGGTTTGTCTCTGATCTCATCCACCACATCCTTCAGCGTGTAGATGTTCTTCCCAATCTCCTGCAACAAAAAGCAACACAAAAACATGTCAAAAAATATAACATTCAGGATCATGGATGAAACTTTACACTCGTCTAAGCTGGTAGAGGAAAGTGACATCACATGATGATACTAATCTGCTGCTGGTCTGCACTGGATGTGTCTCATCAAAAATAAATAAATAAATAAATAAATAAATAAATAAAAAGCATTATAAGGATCCCAAGTGTTAAGAAATCCGAACTCTGTAATTTGCAAGCGGAAAGAATAACTCCTTGTATATATTCATCATTATTTGATGTGCTATAGAGCGTACAGTAATTTACAAGCGTTGAAGTAACTAGAATGACTACAAATTACGATAACTTGGACAATAATACAATACTTTTAGTGTTTCAGCTGGTTATCATCATGTTCGCTACTGTGTGCGCACCGAGGGTCCGTCATATTTGCCCTCAATCGTCTCTTTTAAAAATACTCCACAGGTCTAAAGGCTGACAGTCGGTAATAAACTCTTACAAAGGCTTGTTTGTACTTTTAAAATAAGTAAAATCTCACCTGGAGGGGTGCTCTCTTTAAAAAAGCTCCTGCGTCTGCGACAACATGCTCCACCAGGGTAGGCGCCATGTTGGTGAGGGAACAGATCGAGAATCGACCAATCAGAAGACGACAAAAAGTCTCGTGACAGAAGAAAAACAAAGAAGGTTAGTTGCAGTCAGAAAAATGAAAACTATCTAAAATAAGGAAATTTTATCACACAAATTCTTGTGAGGAGTTGATATCTATTACTTGTAACTCATACACATTTTAATCAATATTTTTAGACGTCTCTAACATGATCCTGCTAACTTACAAGCGTTTAAACTGTCAAATCGATAGTTTTTTTAGAGTTAAATTCCAAAACCTTCACGAAACTGTGATTTTTTTTATAATTAAACGCTAAATTTATTGTATGAGCGTACTAAAATTGTTTTTCGGCTGTAGCACGCCAGTAACTACATGATTTAATAACAGTTTCGCGGTTATCAGCGTAAATATTCGTTTTTCCGTTTTTCTACGAATCTTCAACGTAACATCACTCTGTACACAGTCACGTGACGGTTTGTTGACGGTAGAAGAAGGAGAAAGATGGCGGCCCGCTGGAGCAGTGAGAATGTGGTGGTTGAGTTTCGGGATGCTCAGGTACTGCTGTCAGAGGGTCCAGGTGTGAATAGAGAGGTTTTATGGTCAGGTGGACAGGTGCACTGCTGGAGGAGAGTTTGACAGAAAGAAACAGCGACAAGACAAAAATAAGCAATGGAAGTTTCCACCACTGTTTGAAAGTTACAATCTAATATCTGTGATAAAATAAATAACACAAACCTAGAGGAACCAATGAGTTTCTCTGACCCCTGATTTATATATTCGGTTAACCGGTAAAGATAAGCAATAAGGTTTATCAAGGCAAGCTTATCCGCAACTGTCCTTCTAGCTTACGACGTCTGTTTGTTGTTGTTTCATCGTATTTTCAAAATTAAAGGAGACAAAAATGAAACACAACGACATTACTTTAGTTGAGTTAAAAGAAGTAAAATTAACCAAGTGCTTTATAAACGAAATAAAACAGATATTAAAAGTAAATGACAATTGAGAAATATCTCACATACATTTGGTGTTTATTAATTCTTACCTATCGAAGTAAAAGCCAGATGAAAATGAGTCAAGGTGGAAGTAATGATTTTTTTTTGTCTTTCTTTGGTGCCCCAAGTATCCTTACATGATTTACAGCAAAAAAAAAAAAAAAAAAAAAAAATCAAAAGGGTGTGTCCTGATCAGTTTACAGACAGATTCAGGGATTTCTACAGTATATATTAATATGTACAGGTTTGAAAATCTGCACATGCCAAGTCTGAATATCCAGCATTGGTACTTAGTGTTTACAATAGGAGAAAACTGAGTACACTGTTGTTAGTGAAAGTGTCCGATCAAAATTAAAGCCGTCTTCTTTTTTAGGCCACCGCCATGTCAGTGGACTGTCTGGGTTCACATGCAGTACTCTCCGGGTAAGTCCAGTTCCCTTTTGATGCACTGTAGGTCCCCCCAGTGGGTAGACCTTTGACCACCCTGCTTATCACACCAAGAAAAGGAAATGCTGCTCCAACTTATGTTGAACTAACTTTTGGAGAAAGAGAAGCAACAAGCGACAGAGTTTAAGTCTTTGTCATCATGAATCAGGAGAAACTTTGCTCACTTCTCTTGTTTTGATGTGTTTCAGGAGGCGTTTCCTCTACCTGGTGAACCTGGAGGCTCCGTCTGAACCTCCAAGGAAAATCAGCCGTCAGAGTAAATGGGACGTGGGCACGGTTCAGTGGAATCCTCACAGGTCGGAGTCTCATGTCTTCGCTGCCTCGGTGAGTTTCTCTGCTTCATTATGTTCATAAAGAGGATCTGCAGCAGGAGTAAACATGAACATTAGTGTCACTGAGAGTGTGGGTCTCTGCAGAGTAACCAGCGTGTGGATCTGTACTCGTGGAGGGAAGGCTGTGGAGAAGTTCACACCTCGCTGCAGGCGCACACTCGAGTCATCAGGTAAGAACGCCCAGCTGTACGTGACCTGTCTGAGGTGGATCATCTCTGTGATGTATTAAAGGACTCTGTGTTTGTCTTCAGTGATCTGGACTGGTCCTGGTTTGAACCTGAGTTCCTGGTCACCAGCTCAGTGGACACCTACATCTATATCTGGGACACCAGGTGAGAGGACACTCATGTTAAAATGTTTCATCAGCAGTGGAAAAAAAGGGCGAGGGAGAAAAGTTTTGGTTGTTTGGTTTCTCCTCTGAGCTCTCTCCTTTGTCTCCACACAGAGACACTCGCAAACCCACTGTGGCTCTGTCTGCTGTCGGTAAGTTCAAACTGATCTCTAAAATAATAAACAGTAACATAAATACCTACACTACACGTGCCTTTACATCTTCTCCCATCACTCCTCTGGTCTCCAGCGGGAGCGTCTCAGGTGAAATGGAACAGGAAGAATCAGTACCTGCTGGCGTCCAGTCATGACGGAGATGTTCGTATCTGGGACAAAAGAGTGAGTTAAACAAACACACGGTGAGCTGTTTGTGAATCTGTCAGAGGTTTGATGTCTGATTCTCTCTGAGCAGAAACCAAACACAGCGGTTGAGTATGTCGCAGCTCACCTGTCGAAGATTCATGGCCTTGACTGGCATCCGGACAACGAGTTCATTTTTGCCACATCAAGCCAGGACAACTCAGTCAGGGTGAGAAAAACAAGCAGCCCTGAACACATCACGGCTACAGTCACATAACTGTAAAGTTTTAATCAGAGAGACAAAGATCCAACAAGAAGAGATCTGATCTAGTTTTTAAGTATTTTGTTTTGTCAGAAGTAAAATGAATTTCTTGTACTTCTAACACCCAGCACTAGTGAGGTTTCTACTTATTTTGACGTCTGATAACAAAAATAACAGCTTTAATTATAAAGCACGGTTTACAACGAATGAACACTTGGACAAACTCACAAACTCTGAAGTACCATCAAATAAATGTTTAACCAGACGGATAGAAGTCCAGAGATCCACATAATGCAAGAAGGAAGTACAATTTGAAATGTTAACAAGAATAAAGAGAATAAAAGCAATGTTTTTCAACTGCATTCAAGCAATAAATCCCTATCAGTTGACAGAGGTTAAAAAATATCAAAAGGCAGTAAAGAGGCTCTAAGAAGAAGTCATTAATTCAGAATAGATAGAGGTGGGTAAAGGGATGCTGAGTTATGAGATAATAAAGAGACAAGGGGTTATATAAATGAATGAATTAAAAAAAAAGAATAAAAAAAGATAAATAAGTACAACCAATAAAGGGGATTAGAGGAAGTCTTAATTAATAGTAATAATAAAAAACCCTAAAAATAAATAATACCATAATATTAAAAGTGTTAAATTAAATCAATTGAGTCAAAGGAGAATTCAATTGAAAAGCTTTTGAATTTCACCTAAGTCAAATGAATAAAGTGCTTTATACAGAGGTCACAAAGTGATCCATATGAACAAACAGAAAAACAGTATGTGCACGTTTGAAACTGCCAGGCTAAACAGAACACACGATAAACACAATTTATATTAATACTTAAATAATATAATAATAATTAAATAATATAATAACTTCAGAATTTGCAGAAACCTTAAACAGCTGTTTCATCTTTTGTTTCATGTCTGACTTTGGTGTTTGATACTTTGTCACTACTAAACAACTGATTGAGAAACTCCCATGCTCTTCTTACTTAGATAAAATGTGTATTTTCCTTTTTTTGTGCGTTTGTTTGTTAAGTTCTGGGATTACCGACAGCCCAGGAAGTACCTGAACATCCTCTCCTGCCAGGTGCCGGTGTGGAAGGCCCGTTACACAGTGAGTAACAAAAATCAGATCAGATTAAAGTTCATCCATAACAGCAGGAGTAGCCAGCTTTACAGCCACTACAGTTCAGAGTTTTTACAGCAAAATTAGTTCCTGGGTTTAAAAAGAAAATGTAATAGCTGACAAATCAGAGTTTGAAAAGAAAATTATTTTTTTATAAACCAGGCGCAATTTTTTTCAGTGCAAAGGTTGATTTCTGCACAAGTAGGAAGTGGAGTATTTTCCTATATCAATATATATTTTGTAATGTGTGTTTGCGCGTGTTCCAGCCGTTTTCTAACGGTCTGGTTACAGTCATGGTTCCTCAGCTGAGGAGAGAGAACAGCCTGTTACTGTGGAGCACGCTCGATCTCAACAACCCCGTCCACGCCTTCGTGGGACACGACGACGTGGTGCTCGAGTTCCAGTGGAGGCCGCAAAAAGAAGGTGAAGCAGCTCCTCATGTTTTCTAATATTCTGAGAACAGCCTCACCGTGATTTCATGAGGATGTTTATCGTGTCGTTTGTGGACTGTTCAGGCTCAAAGGACTACCAGCTGGTCACCTGGTCCAGGGACCAGACTTTGAGGATCTGGAGGGTGGATCCTCAGCTGCAGAAGGTCAGTGTGCAGCTTCAGATTCTGTTCTCTGGTCCCTGAATCAGTCTGATATGTGATGTGTGAGTTTTTGTCTTTGTGTAGCTGTGTGTGAGTGATGTGGAGGACCTGATGGAGGGGATGTCTCTCAACGTGGAGTCGGAGAAGTCTTTGTCGTCTCAGGAGCCTGAGAGTCAGCACGGTGTGGGTCCGGCTGCTGACAACCTGCAGGGTGAGACGAGAGTCAAGGAATCTTTAAAATCTCTGTGATAACTTGAATTAAACCAGTTTCAAATAGAAAGCCCACTCCTGATGTGTTTACCCACAGATCCAGACGGTCGCCAGGACTCAGTGGGGGGTTCAGGTCTGACTCAGACTCTGCAGCAGGAGTTCTCTTTGGTCAACTTGCAGATCAGAAACGTCAATGTGGAGGTGAGACTGAGACGTTTACTGCAGGTTTGTGCTCTCGTAAAGCATCTTCAGGTCAAACTCACAGCGCGCTGACTTCTCTGCCCAGATGGACGCAGTGAACCGCAGCTGTGTGGTGTCGGCTCACTTTGGCAGCCATCAGGTTCACCTGGTCATGAAGTTCCCTGCTCAGTATCCCAACAACGCTGCACCCAGCTTCCAGTTCGTCTCCCCGACAACCATCTCCTCTGCCATGAAGGTCAAGATACAGAAGGTACGGACGCTCCTGAATGCACCACGACATCCTCTTCAGATCATCCAAGTTCCACCAATATTTGATGCATATTGTTCTTTTGATTCCAGATTCTGACCGATACGTCGCTGCAGAAGGTGAAGAGGAACCAGAACTGTCTGGAGCCATGTGTCCGACAGCTGGTGTCCTGTCTGGAGTCAGACATGGTGGGTTTGTACTTCTCGACCACAGCTACAGGATCACCATGTAACAAATGAAGTAAACAGGTTCATCCTCTTTTCTCTTATTTCCTCCTAAAGACACAGGAGGACGGTCCAGCCTCAGGCCCTTTTGTCCTCTCCAACCCCGTCACTCCGGCTCTGCAGGCGTTCCCCCGGGTCACCAACTCGTACGGCTCCTATCAGGTAAAAAAACGTAGATTCTGCTTCAGCGGAGACTGTTCACAACAAACAGGAACCCCAACGTGCATCAGGAGTGTGAGCATGTAGGAGGAAATAATCCTCTTCTTCTTACAGGACGCAAACATCCCTTTCCCTCGGACTTCAGGCGCTCGTTTCTGCGGCACTGGCTGCCTCGTCTACTTCACTCGACCAATCACGATGCACCGCTCTGTCCCGCCTACTGAACCCACGCCCAGGTAAACCACTCACACACCTAAATGCTCTCACTTCAATCTCACTCTCACCCTTTGGTTTAAAGCCCTATTGATGTAAAAGAGACTCACAGTGAGGGTCTGCTTCTGTGTGTGTGTGTTCAGGTCCCTGTCAGCACTGTCAGCCTATCACAGCGGGGTGCTGACTCCAATGAAGATGCGTTCAGAGTCTCAGAGCACTCTGCGGTTGTACAGCGGCAGCCCGACTCGCTCAGATAAAGACACCGTCTCCATCTCCTCCTTCTACTACAAAGAACGGGTGAGACATACACACACTCACTCACACAGACATACACACACATGCTTCCAGGCTGGAGCTGGTGGGTAGTTCAGGGGGAATGGGAATGCGGAGCGCTTCAGGTTGAGTCTGGTGGTGATGTTAGCGCCTCGTCTCCCTCTCACGGGCTGTCTCCCTGACGGGGTCCTGTTTGTTTTTTATTTTTGTATTTTTCTTACTTTGTTTTTCTCTGGCCAATCACCTCCCCCCATGCTGCTGTGGGCCATGCCTCCTTCCTATTCTCCTCCAATCAGAAGCTCCCAATCTCTGCCCCTCGTCGCTGGTCTGTCCAAACCCTCCATGACTGGCCGGTATTGAGCTCTGTCCTTCATCAAACATCCATCCTCTGCTTCGTCTTTCTCTTTCAGCTGCTTCTGTGCTCCGAGTTTCTCTACGCGCAGTTTTAACCCTGTTTGCTGCTTAAATAACACTGTCCTAAATGTGGAGGTTTGAATGAGTCTGTCAGCAACAAGCATGAAATTCAGCTGTTTGCAACAAATCAGAAAAGACCGGCTTAAATTGCCTGACATAATGAATATATGTAAAAAATGCCTCTTTGAATGATTACTGTAGTCCAGTCATGACAAACATCTGTAGTCCTCTGTAGAGCTCCTTTAGCTGCAGACATGGTGCACAGGCAGACGCCAGCTTCTTGGGAGTCCATTCTTGAGTTTGCATCTTCCCCTTCAAATCCCACCACAGATTTTCTCAGGGGTTAAAGTCAGTCGACTGTGACGGTCTCTCTAGAATAGGACTTCCATGACTTCTTTTTAAACCCAGTCTTTGCGGACTTTGAGGTCTGCTTTGGACCAGCAACGTCCAAGCTCCAGCTTCCCCACATGTGAAATTTACTCCAAGGATTTCAAATTGAATCCATCTTGACCTCCACATGTTGCAGGTTTCCAGAAGAAGCATACGGTGGCTCCAAAGAGCCAGAAAGCTCCTGTTAATGTTTCTGTGGATACTCATACACCCTCCTCTCCTGTAGGATTTTACAGACAATTCAATTCACAATTCAAAAGTTAACACACAGGGAAACATTGGTGCAAATGTCCTCCATGAATTAAGTTTGCAAGTGATGCATGCTATTCTTTGAAATGAACAATAACCACGCATCTACCAAGGCTACAAAACTGTCTGCAAATGTAAACAAGGTTTCTATCTAGAACATTTAACCGTGCCATTACTCACCGTCTGCTTCTCAACTGAGTCTAAAGCTTTAAATGTTCACTAACATCTAACAACAACATGAGGAGTGTTTCTGTGATCGCCAGAGGAACCATGACTGTGTTTTTAACCCTTAATTTCAAATGTTTCTGATGTAATTTGGCTTGTTAGGCTACATGAGTCAGATTAAAATCTGTACACTAATCTGTGTGTTCATGCTGCGAGACACAGGGTCACCATGGAGGTTTTTGTGCCTCGTAGAAAACTCAGTGAGCTCACTGATCATCTCGTATCTCTCAGAGGGAGCAAGTAAATTAAAGCTCAGGGGAGAATCTGTGAATCTAAAACAGACTTTTGAGAGACAGCAATGGTCAGCTGGTCTGGCCTCGTCCTCCATCAGTCTGTGTCTCACAGCGCGAACAAGCTCCAACAGTAATTTGCTGTTCTGACCACTTTTAATCAAGTGGTGCTCTTTGTCTCCTCTGGGCCTGCCGTGTGTCTGTCTGTCCCTCTTCCTATCTGTCTCTCTGTCTGCCTGTGTGACAGAAATCGCGGCGGTTCAAGACGAAACGAGAGGGAACAGACTATGGAAACCGTCCCATCAAACTGGCTGGAAAGGTCATCATCCAGGAGATCTCGTGTCTGCTGCCCGTCCACAAAGCTCTGGGAGAGAGTTACATGTGAGAGCTTGGATATGACACACTGAAAACAAAAAAACTTGCAGACTATCCACAGAAATGTCAGCGAACATGTCCTGGCTGATAACTCATTACAAGTTAGAGAATTGCCCCAAGCTGGCTGTGCAAAGCGTTTCAACGTATGAAAACAGTGCACATAGTTTTCTGCAAAACGAAGCTTTGGAAAAAATGAATTTTGCTGCACTTGTTTTAGCAAAAACAGCCTTTTGTGCATCGTTTTAATGCATTATCATCCTCTGTCTCAGTCTGAACATATACGACATCCAGGAAACGTGTCAGAAGAACGCAGCAGCGGCCCTCACAGTCGGACGCAGAGATGTCGCAAAGGTTAGGACTTTATCCACCTGCATGTGTCAGATCCACTCCACAGAGTTAGAACTGTTAGTTTGGGTATTCTCATTCAAAACGAAGCAGCAAATGTTTAAAAAAAGACAGAAATTATGACACCACACAGCAGTTTCTTCTTCAGTCAGTCAGTCTGTGATATCGTTGCCTTTCTGATTCTGCAGGTTTGGGCTTTAGCATCTGCAGCTACAAATCAGGACCTGAGTCCAGACTCAGACCCAGATACAGAGACTCCCTGGGCCAGACATCCGTTTGGACGCCAGCTACTGGAGACTCTGTGAGTTTATGTTTCCTTCGTTTATCAGAGTTAAAGCTTCATGAACTCCTCTTCCAAGCAACAAAGGAAAATCTTGTTTTGATGACGCATCTGACTCCCCATGTGTGTGTGGTGTGTGTGTGTGTGTGTGTGCAGTCTGGATCACTACAGTCAGATGAGTGACGTTCAGACTCTGGCGATGCTGTGCAGTGTGTTCAAAGCTCAGGCTTCACCTGCAGACTGTTTCTCTCTGTTTGGACAAGCCTCACGCTCGTCCATGTTCCCCCCGCACCACTCCAGATACGTCAGTATTCAACCTCATCTTTTAATAATTCGTCGTTTTGTCACAATCATTCTTCGTTGATAATAAAGTGATTTCATTCTGGCTCAGCCAAGCTACACATCCAGCTCGGTCACTTCAGGCTCCTGCTCCAGCACCTCGGACTCCATCACAACCACCACCTGGAACACAGGTCAGACTCCACAGCTCCCCTAAAGGCCAGCCTCTGTACTACAACACTGGATCTGATGTTTCTTGTTGTTTACAGGAAGAGACCCTGAGCATGCCAACCCTTGGGGTGAGTCCTCTCCTGATGATTACCGCTATGGTACCCAAGGCTACACTGATCCACGGGAACGAGAGCGGGAGCAGCACGACATGAACAAGAGGTGATGTGGTCCAGATGGATCTTCTGTGTCACCGTGATGAAGCTGTTTTTTTAACATCACTCTGTTTGTTCATTAGGCTGCTGGACCCGGCCAACATGCTGCAGTTCGATGACTTTAAGAAGTGTTACGGTGAGATCCTGTACCGCTGGGGTCTGAGGGACAAGAGAGCAGATGTGCTGAAGTTCGCCTCCTGTCCTCCTGAACCTCACAGAGGCATCGGTGAGTGATTTCTTCTTCTTCTTCTTTATATGACCTCATGGATCTGTCATGAAAGCAGCTCGTTATTTTGATTTACTCTCAGTAAAAAACTGAAAATCTGAGCCATGCATGACATGCTCCCTGCAGAGTTTGGTGTCTTCTGCTGCCACTGTCGTCACCCGGCTCGAGGGACCCAGTGCGCCGTCTGCAAGCGTCTGGCCTTCCAGTGCGCCATCTGTCACGTGGCCGTACGCGGCTCCTCCAACTTCTGCCTGAGCTGTGGCCACGGAGGACACACAAGTCACATGATGGATTGGTTTCGCCGGCAGGATGAGTGTCCGGCTGGCTGTGGCTGCCACTGTTTGCTGCAGAGCACCTTCTGATGTAACCTGGACGCTCTGCTGGATAAAACCAACGCACCTCTAGATCTGAGGCTCCTCACTAGATCACAGAGGATCAGATCCTCTGATGGATGTTTGGATTGAGGATGAACCCCTCCGGTTTCTCTTCTGAACTTTTTCCTTTCCTCTTGCACCATGCACAGAGAAATGCAGCTGGTTTAGCACTTAACGTTCCGCCACAGTGAAGTTACCTGTGCAGGTAGTTTGCAAACTGCGTCTTTATCACTAATCTGACTCTGACTTTAGCTGCTTTCTTCAGTGTTTGACACTAACTACCATTTTGCTCACAAATAAGCCATCTTGTGTTGCATGACTGAGTCTTGAAGAATCGTCAGAAACCTGAGAGGCTTTCTGTCAAAGCAGCAAGTTATGTCGCAAAAAGATAAAACCAGAAAGCTTCACTTTTGAGAAGCTTAAACCGAAGGAGTCATAAACAAAACAAAGTAATCCCCGTTAAACTGAAGCTTTTTAAAGACAGGACAACACAATGAGTGTCCGTGGTCACTCGACTTCCTGCAGGACACATTGGTGCTAGAAGTGACGTTGTTCTGTCTTTAGTTCAGTGTGGATGATAACGACAGGACAGCTGGTGGTTAGTTCAGTTTGTGCTTTTGTATTCAAAGCGGCCTTACGTCACTCAGTGCTGGAGCAGATTTCATCACTTGACTGTTTTTTAATGTGAAAAAAAGAAGAGACTCTGAATCCAAAAAATGAAGAATGTGTGAAAACTTGATGTAAAATAAATCAAATTAAAGTATGTTTGAATGTAAAGTGCTGTGTCTTGAATTCATGTGGATATTGTTGTCATTAATTAAACATTAAGGACTGCAGATAATGTTTTTGTAACTTCTCTCTCAGGATGAGTCATGGTGCAAAATCCAATACCTACCACAGTATGAGTCACATGACCGGTGGAGGCTGGGGTCGGTATCTGGAGGGAGATTTCAGTCGACAGACAACGCACTGAGTGAGCAGATCTGAGGTCTGTAGTCTGGAAACAGGAAACGGTTTTCCACACTCCTCACACTGGAAACAGAGACACACTCCTGTCAGTGCTCAAAACATAACCTTTGATAAACAGCTAGCATCTTATTCCTTTAGAGATAAAAAGAAATCATGCTTGGATGTTTTTCTACCTTGTGGATGTGAATCCCAGCTCCTTCAGCAGCTAGCTTCTCCAGGACTTCTGGGAGTTCTTCCATGTTTTGTATGTCCCACAGTCTGATAGTGCTGTCCTGTGGAGAGGAAAGAGCAGACATTTAGGGTACAAGTCCACAGAGGAAACTCCCAACTGTGAATCTAATTTTCAAGTTTCTTGGAATAAGAAAAATGTCTTAATGTAAGACACTAAGCAAGCACGTGTATTTTAATATCTTAAATTAGACATTTTTCTTGAGTTTTCAGGTGAATGTGGTTCATATCAAGTCAAATAAGACAATTTTAATGAAAACAGCACTCCTCAAAATCACAAATGACCTCCTCTTGTCCCTCGGTTCTGTGGCCCTTTTAATATTTTTCTCTCCCTCGATCTTAGTCCTGCATTTGACTAAATAAACCACATAATCTCTCTTCTGCCCAGGAACTACACTCTCCTGGCTGACATCCTACCTCACAGACTGTCAACGGGTAATTTACATCAACAACTGCACCTCCAATACTGCTCTTCTGGTTTAAGGTGTAATTCAGGGTTGGTGCTTGGTCCCCCCCAGTTCATCATATATTTGCTCCTATGGCCTTCATTTTCACTATTATGCTGATGACATCAAGCGACAACCTCCGGTCTAAGAATATAAGACAATGGGGAAGTGCCAAAACCTGCTGTTTGTCAAGTGTCTCGAGGCTGGCTCCATAAGTACTGGAAGTCACATACACACCAAGCCAAAAAAAGCTGTTTTCAAAGCAGAAATGAACCTATTTACAGCCTGGTTTAAAAAATGTCTCCTGTCTGAATTGCTAATTTTACTATCAGCACACACTGTACAGGGGGGTTAATTTTTTTCTTCCTCTGCAGTTCAGAGGATATTAAGATCCCGAGGTCGCCAAATCAGAGGCACAGCTCAGATCATTTGACTGCCACTTCCAATATGGCCACGATAGCAGATTTGCTTCAAAGTGTGCGTCTCAATGCGTTAACTTCGTGCTTCCTCCGTCCTGTCTCCTCCACGGCACCGGAAGTACTTTCCCAGTTGCCATTTTGAAGACTGTCCCAAAGCGATAATTGCGCTCAGAGGAGAGAGGAGAGAGGAGACTGATCGGAGGAGCTATGATCGAGGAGATACGAGAGCCGGCTTTGTGGAAGTCTTTTCACTGACCGACACGCCCCCATATGGAATATCACTCTCTGATTGGACGCTGCAGCAGCTCAGACTTCACATGAAACTTCACAAACACAATGGAGTTTAATAAGAGAAAAGACGAGCTGAGGACAGGCACAGAGGATCGTTCAGAAACTGATCATAAATCTGGTAATAAAGTGTTCGCTGTGAGTTTAAAGCACAAAAAACTGAACACAACCATCATCAAATCAATATAATCAGAGGATTAATACAGAAAACTGACTGATCAATATCTTCCTGAGACACAATAAGGTGGGTTATAATAATATATTAATATAACCCACCTTATCTGATCGTGAACTCTGAAGCTTCAGAGTTCACGATCAGATGGGCTCAAGATAAAGGATAAATAATTCATAAATAATCTCACAATTACGCATTTTACCGGAAAAGTGATCCATGAGCTTCTAAACAGCACACAGAATAAACAGAGAGCAGGTTTTCTTCATGGTAACGTGTGTGTTAAACTGGTTAAAGGAACAGACAAAGCTCTGTTACTGTTTCTGTTTGATCAGAGTTATTACAGCGCACATGCCCAGACGCACAAACAGCTGTTAGAGCTGACTGACAGATGATCCAGAGGTGATCAGCTGATGCCGTCATCACTGAAACACGTCGCTTCATGTGACGCTCCGAAGGAGAGGATGTCCCATTGCTCTAAAAAACAATCTCCTCCGCTCCTCTCTCCTCTCTTTATTTCCTCGCATCTCTCCATCATCTCTGGTGGGAGGGACGAAGACGCAAGAGAACGACACAAGTGGAGGAAGGAAGGATGGAACTTTGGAGCTTTGAGACGCACCCAAAATCCATTTCAGAAAGAGACAGGTGACGCTGGGGAGAGTACGTCCCTTACTTAAATAGTCTATAGATAACATCCGTTTCTACATTTCCACTACATCCATAACCGAAGACACACACTCCACCATCATTAACTGTCTTACTGAAATAAAACCACACTGCAAAAACTGAAATCTTATCAAGTGTTTTGTCTCATTTTCAGTAAAAAATTCCCTTATAGACTCAATATGAGCCAAATTCACATGACCAGTCCAGAAAAATGTCTTGTTTAAAGTTATTTAAGGACAAAAATGAGGTCTGAATTGCTCGTAACCATTAAAAAAAATCTGCCAATGGAACAAGAGAAAAGTTACTTGTATTAAGACATTATTCTAGTCTCAAGGACATTTTCAAGCAATTTTTTCTTGTTCCATTGGCAGATTTTTTACTGATTACAAGCAATTCAAACATCATTTTTGCACTCTGATAACTTGAAACAAGAAATTTTTCTGGATTGATAAGTTGAAAGTGGCTCATATCAAGTATAATAAGACAATTTTACTTAAAAAAGACAAAAACACTTGATAAGATTTCAGTTTTTTGCAGTGCATGGATGCATCACAATTACCTGTCACTTAAGGACAACAAATCTGACCTCATTATCACCGATCCCAAGTCCCTCACAAATCCTGTTCAGCCTTCCTCCACCGGGCTACTTTGTATCTCACTGACCTCCTTCACCATCACATTCTGTACCATAACCTGCATGCCTCTCACTATGTACTATTGTTTTGTTTGACTTGTGTTTCTTGCTTATATTGATTTTAACAATGGTTAAGTGTTTTCGGTTCTTGAAAAGCACAAAATAAATAAAGTTTACTATCAGTATTATTATTATTATTTTTATTATAATTAATAAATACTTGCTTAGATTTTAGTTTTTGCAGTGTATGACGAAGTGACTGCAGCAGTACCTTCGAGGCAGAAGCCACTAGTTTCTTGTCCTTGCTGATGGAAACATCTGTCACCCAATCATTGTGTCCCTGCAGAAAAAGTGACAACAATAATCCAAAAATTCAGTCAAATAAAATGTCTTATTTAAAAGTGATTAATATACAGAGAGCTGCAGGATACAGAGTGTTCAGTTACCTTCAGGGCGAGGGTCTGACAGAGTGTGGATGTATCCCAGAGAGCAACAGAGCGGTCATAGGAGCCTGACACAAGCAGATTGGCTACGAACACATGAAAGAAAAATCATTCACCTTTAGAAAAAGATCGGATCCCAGCTTTTCTGTTTTTACACTGATGTTTAATGTGCGCAGTTTTCTCACCGTCAGCAGAGAAGCTGCAGGAGCTCACGCTTCCTTCATGACCCCTCTGCAGGGAAGTCCCTCCATGTGACCGAAACCCTCCAGCCTGAAGGTCCCACAGCTTAAGACTTTTATCCCATGATGCTGTGCACAGAAAGTGCCCGTTGTTGGTGAAGCAGCAGTCAGAGACCACATTGTTATGGCTACTGCAGGTGAGATATAAACAGTAACAGCACAGGTGGGCAGAGTGAGAAAGAAGTTAAACAATGATCCAGAGACCTCACTCTTTGAGGCTGCTTGTAGTTTCATATTCAGGGTGTAAATAAGTGTGTAAATCTGACTTTGGACAAACCTGTTTCACTGTGAAGGAGTTAATTTAAGCATAAACTAAAGATAGTTAGAGTTTCTCGCCTGTCGATGGACACGGTGGTTTTCCTGGTCTTCAGGTCGAACAGTTTGATGCCCCGATCTGCAGACACAGTGGCCACTCGCTGGCTCAGCGGGTCAAACCGACAGCGTGTGATGGTGGATCGGTGATGATCTGAGAGAAAAAAAACACAAATAAAAACTGAAAGAGGACAAATAAATTGTGTAAAAAAACTTCTGAATTAAACTGAGGTTACACACCGCTGACTTGATGCAGTGTCTCTCCTCCAGCGGCATCCATGATGTGAATGCTGTTCTGAGGATCTGAGGCACAAACCAGCAGCCGGCCGTCAACTGAGGAGCTGCAGGAGGTCAGCAGACCGGCTGGTCTGCACTTCCACTGAAACAGGGACCAGATTATTCACCACTTAGCAAGAAAACGTAGTTCATCTGTCTTTTTTTCTCTATGATTTCTGAACAAGCTAAAGAAAACAAATCTGTGTGATCAACAGAGGACCATGAGTTAAGAATCAGGAGCTTGGAGAAAGAGAGAAAAGAAAAAACAAAGAGAAGAAAGAGGAAGGAACTTACCAGAGTCTGTCCTGTCTCCAGATCTGTGACCACCAACTTTTTATCCCAGGACACTGTCACCATCCTGACAGACACACAGAGTCCTGACAGTGTCACCTGACTCTCTTACATATTCATCTAACAATCTGCAGTCTACTGAATAATCAGCATCATCATGGTTTTTGATGTTTTCTTGCATAAATTGACACTTCTGCTTTCCAAAGAATGGTCTCATCATAGCCTATGGTTAAATAAGACTGCTTTTCCCTCAATGTAATAGCTCAGTTAACACTTTCCTGGAGGCTACACAAGTTTCGAGCCCTTCCTGATACAGCAGGAGGTTTGTCACATTTAGTCTAAAATACAAAAAACAGAGGAAGTGTTTTCGGAAGAAGTATCCTGTGGTTAGTGTCGGCTCCTACACTCAGATCAGAAACCGATCCCTGAATTCTTCATCCGAAAGGTGGACTTGTGCTGTTCGTCTCACCTGTTGCTGTTTGGGATCAGTGCACACTGTGTGATGGTTTTGCTGTGAAGGCCATCAAACACCCTCAGAGGTTTGCAGCTCTCTACATTCTGCACAGGTCAAAGATCAGAAGAACAGCTCTTTTTTACTAAATTATTAGGAATTCAGAGAGGATAAGGGGATTTATATTAACTGAATAGTTTACCCAGAGGATGGCGCTGCGGTCTGAGGAGCAGCTGAGGACACAGCTGTCATTGAAGCAGAGCTGAGCTGCGGTGACTGCGTTGCTGTGGCCCTCCAACACCTTCACAGGAACCTGCAGACACAAGGAAACTTCACTTAAGGGGTTGGGAAAATTATGTGCAATACAACTCTCATAATTTTAAATGTCTTGTCTAAAAATAAACACTTACATTATATACGAAATACAGTCAGTGAAATAGAAAGGAAGGACGTTGTTTAACAGTTCTAAATAAGCAGCGTATTTTTACTTTGTAGCCTACTTACGAAAAAAGTGGCCTACAATTCAGAATGAAGTTTTTAAATTATAAATAGTTTACTTTAATACATTTCATGACATTTTATCAACTTAAAAAAAACTTACTGAAACGTCTACTCTTTGGTATTAGCACTGTAAAACCGTGAATACTTAGACGGACGATAGTATGTCAGTGAACGCACCTTGCCAGTCTAACTCTCGAGCTATTTTACTCCCTACCTGAGATTCCCGACCCAGCTCTCTTTTTTCTTCTTTTTCCACCTCTTCAGTCTTCTTCGCTCCTTCCTCCCCTCCTGAAGCTTCGTCTACCGATAACAGGTCGATAGTTGTAGTTTTTTCAGACATTTTCCGTCGAAAGTTTGTTCGATAGAGAAAGACCCAAGTTTCCCGCTGTCACAGTCACCATAGCAACAACCGTTAGTTATGGTGCCTTCAGGGTATGTCGGACAGCAGAGGACATGTTCCAGACGGGGTTTTGACTTTCAATGAACATTTTTAAGTAGTCCACTGGTTTAGAGGGACTTTAAGTAACTGGAATACTTTTCCAAACACCCTGCTTCTATTTGCTAATTTTTTCTTCTTAATCTCAACAATTTTCTTTTGTTTTCCCCGTAATTTATAAAAAAAAATGACCAGCAACAAGCTTGTTCAAAAAGAGGTATTGTGCCTTCCCAGATTTTAAACAAGGAGGTGGCAGGTCTTAAACACCAAGGTCTGCCCATAGCTCTGTTGGTAACAGGCTTCCAAAGCGCTGGCCAATCAGAGCAAAGAAGGTTTGTGGACCTGGGTGCTTTAAAGAGACAGCAGCTACAATGAAACTTTTCTGACGGAGGCCGTGTTTTCTAAAACAACAGGGAGTGAAAAAGTATTATGTATCCATGTTAAATTATTCAAACATACTACAGGAGCACCAGAGGGACAAAACAAACAACCATGGAGTTTAAAAGTTAATCATTTTATTATTCAGAACAAAAACAACAGACAATTTCTGGTGCAAATTATTCGAGGACACAGAAGTCGACTGATGTGTTTCTTGATGTTCATCATCCTCACAGAGGACACACGTCATGGTTCTTCACCAGGTTTCTTGTGACTTTATACTTTTCAATCTGGAGGGAACAGATACAGATGCCAAAACAGATGTAAATTTGAGGTTAGTTATTTAAACGTAAAGGTAGTTAAAAGTGCTTTCATTCACTTAAGATGATAAAAAATAAAGTTTAACATACAATCAGTTTGGTGGCAAGATGATGTTAAATAGGATGTCTATTCAGGTTTGCTAACGTCAGAGGTGACCTTAAGCTTTGTGTTAAATGTTTACAATTACAAAAACAGTCTTAGTTTCTCTATTTACTGTGTTAGTTTCTTCAAGGCTGTCCTTTCTTAACGCCAAATCTTAAACTGAATGATATTATATAGAATTATTTTTCTTGTATTTTTCTGACCTTTTGAGCAGCTCCTCGGTTGACACCTGTCTCTCCTCACCCTCGCCGTCCTCCTGACTGTCCTCCGAGCTGCTGTCAGATGTCTCCTTCTTGCTCTTCTTCTGCTGCTTCCCTTTGTGTTTGTGCTTCTTGAGTTTCTTCTTCTGTGGGAGGAATAAAGGTTGATTAAGTCAGCTGAGAAAACTTAAACCCTTGCAGAAGTAGATGTTTTCTTTCTTCCGTTTTTTTTTTACCTTCTTCTCCTTCTTGTGTTTGTGCTGTTTTTTGCTCTTGTGTTTTTTGTCTTTGCTCTTCTTGCTCGGTGCCTCCTCGTTGGTACGGTTAGTGCCTCCTGTGGCTGACAGGGGAACAACAGACAGCTGTCAACATGCTGTGATGAAGTTCATATTCATACCATTAACTACTGGCTTGATGAATGAATAAAATAATGGTGGTGTTTAGGAATGTGTTCATGTTTGTTTCTCTGATGTTCAGATGACGTTAACTAACCAAATGCAGCAGGAGGCGGCAGCTTTGGGCCAAACTCCTCTTGTTCTTGTGTTGAGTTCAGAGTTGAGGCCACTTTAAAAAGAAAAACAGACACAGCAAAAAAGTTAAAAACAAAAAGAACACCCAAATTTGGACCTTCAATCCTCAGGTTTGTTGTCATAGAAAAAAATATATTTTGAACATGTCACGGTCGTTGTTACCTGTCTGCTGGATGGATGTGGTGTTGGATGTTGTTGCAGACGTGGAGACAGATGAGGAGGTGGCAGAGGAGGGGATGTTGAAGAGGTTTATCGACCCTGGCTGCACTTGAACCTCCTCCTCTTTTTTCTCCTCATCCTCACACTCTCCCTCTGATGAAGACGAGGACTTCTCATCTGAAGAGCCAGCGAAGATGGCTTTGAACAGATCCATCGGGGGTCTGCTCTCCTCTTCTTCCTCCTCCTCTTCCTCTGCGCCCCCTTCTTTCTTCTCCTGATCTGCAGACTTTACAACAAAGAGAGCACACAGGCTCAGATTTCCACACTGACTGAAGCACCGTTATGAGTTTTATCACATGTTCTGGACTCACCTCCTCTGCTCCGGTCTCTGGAGTCTGACTCTTGGTGTTTGTGGGGGCAGGTAGAGCAGGTACGGAGGAGTTAGCCGTTTTGATTTCAGTTTGATTCCTTGCGGCGGTGAGAAGCTCACTCAGCGGGTCATCCTCCTTCTTCTTCTCCCCCTTCTGCTGTGAGACATCCCACCGAGACCTTTTCCCTGGTTCTGGAGGTTTTGGAGGAGCTGAGGAGGGAGAGGAGGAACATTTTAGCGAGCATTTTTAAAGATAAGATCATCACAGACATTTATAAACCAAAAATGACTCAACAAAACAAACAGGTCTTGATGTATTCATGGGTATCTGTGTTTAACATGCATAAAAATTATACCTGCTGTGTCTTTGGTCTCTGTTACTGTCAGGAAGTTAAAGACAGAAAATTTGTCCCTCTTCACCTTAGGCATACCAACCATCCCGGACCTGAAGGAGTGACAGAAATCAGAGTTATCCCACATGAGCTGAGTCTAACAAGACAAAAAATGTTCTGGACTAACAGGTGAATAACACAGTTTAAAATGTGACGTACCCCGGGTACGGGTCAGGGACATTGAACCTCTTGCAGAGCAGTTTGTCAGGATGCCACTCAAACGATTCTCTGGTTAGTTTTCCAAACATCTTCATACTTACTGCGGCCTGTTTGTCGTCAACGTCACCCTGAAAATAACCACAAACACACTGAGATTAAAACTGAGGAGATTCAGAGGAGATCATCCCAGAAAGTCAAAATGATGAGAGCTGTTGAATTTATCCTGAGCTCACAGAGCAGAGAAGACAGACAGGCTTTAATAAAAGGTTATTTTCTGGGAAATATAACATCCAGTGTCTTCTCTCTGAAAGATCACACATCCCGACCAGTCTAGATGATTTCTTCGAATGCCTCACAGTGCGACAGTCCCCTCACCTCCTGATCCCTGGTGACCTCCACGCTGTCCTCGTCCTCCTCGTGTTTCCCTCGAGTAAAGCGTGAGGACAGCGAAGAGGAGCTGGGCCTGTAGAGGATGGAGGCTCGAACAAACTCCTCCCTCTCACGGCTTCGCTCCCACTCTGTCAACCCTGAGTCCAAACTCTGCTCCAGAGCATCTGAGACACAAAGAAAGGGCGAGGTTTAAGTCTGCATCAAAAAGTCTGCTGAAGACACGTCTGCAGGGGCTGATGGGACACCCCTCCTCTCACCTTTGTCTCCCTGTTTCAAGCGGTTCAGGTACATCTCGTAGCGCGCCTGTTTGCTGGCGTTCTTCTCAAACGGTTTGAAAGTCTGTGAGGTGGTCTGGACTCCTTTCCATGCCGCTAGAGCCTCCTGCTGCTGCTGGAGGTCAGCAGAGCCTGACGCCTTAGCTGCTAAACTACTGGCCAACGTCACAGCTGAGCGCAAAGCCTCCTGAGAGATTGGGGTGGGGGTTTTGTTGGAGAGCAAGTTGGAGGTGTTACGGAGGTTTTGGAGTCGCTCTCTGTCCTCAGGCCTCAGCAGCTCCATGACTGAACTTGGACCTGAAACAGATTCAGGAAAAAAAAGAGAGGAGATGATTTATTTTTTCTTCACATCAACAAAAACCAACAGTTTGAAGAGTTTATGACTCTAAACAGACTCGTTTCTCCCTGCACCATTTCTATACTGATCATCTTACTCCTACCTTGCAGGGAGTCTTCCCCCAGCAGCGCCCTCCTCTGGCCAGAGTCCATCTTGTGACGTCCTCCTTGTTCAGGCTCCTCTTTGACCATGTGGCCTCTGGACGTCCTCAGAGCCTCAGCAAGGGCGGGGCTGACCCCGGGAAGATTCGAAATATCGACTCCAGGACGGAAACGATGGATGGGACGATAATCTCGAGGCAGATCAGGCGGAGGGAAGATCTGAAGACAAAGACAACCTAGTTAGGGACGCGTTTATACTTAAAGGATGGGGGACAAGAAGTTTGATGTTGCTCACAGTTTTTTCTTCAGCAGGTTTTTGAGCCAGAGTGAAACCCTCCAGGATTTTGCCAAGGTATGACGCATCTCTGCTTTTATCTGAAAAGTGAGCAAATATTTTTAAAAGAGGAACACAGGAAGAAAAGAATCAGTCTACTATCTATCAGTCTTCTTGACAAACCATCCTGAAACTCTCGTCTTTGACTCCAGATGCTCTTACCTTTGCTCTTCTTGTACTGCTGTGGAGCCGTCCAGCCAAACAGCCCATCCCCTGGCTCCTCTCCTCCCAGCACTTTATCGTATCTGGACATAGAGTCTCTGTGATAAACATCTTCATCATCATCCTCTAGCGCTCCCACCCCAAAAGCCTGCAGGACAAAGGTCATCAGCGGTCACAACAGAAACTTTCCTTCTTCTTACGTCAACACGTAGTACTTTCACCCAGCTCACCTGTCCTGCCACACCTCCTCTCCTCGAGCCTCTCTGCGCTCCTCCAAAAAGCTGACTCCTGCTCTCAGACTGAGGTCTGAAAAGATCAATGTGTTCAGCTGCACCCCCACCCAGCAGAGCCAGGCCCGGATCCAGACCCCGGTACCCAAGACCCTGAACCCCAACTTTAGGATTGAAGTCAATCGGGACCACATCCTTAGGTGCGAAGGTTACATCTTCAGGAGCAAATTCTTCATCAACGTCATCGTCCTGCAGAAGAAAGAGGGAAAACAAAGTCAGGTGAAGGTTTCTCTCTAGATATCTAAAATCTGAAGGATTAGGTTGATCTAGGACCATGACGACATATCCGATACTTAACAGAAAGATGTCAGCTCCTTATTTTGATTTAATCTTCTACAATCACTAATGGCTTAATCCTGAAAAAAGTGAAATCCAACCAAGTGTTTATGACTTATTTTTTGCAAAAAAAAAAAAAAGTCTTCTTTCAGGACATTCAAAGAGAAAAGGGGAAAAACTGCTTTGGGGTTAAAAAAATGTTCTTGTCAAGTTTCTTGTATTAAGACATTTTTCTTATTTTGTTGGATGAAATTTTGTTCACCCACCTCTGAGTCCTCTGATCCACCAGGCGGCAGTGCACAGCCATAAATTCTCTGACCTCCATCTGTCAGGAGGAAGATAAAAGAAACAAAAAAACACTGATAAGGAAAGATTTCCTCTCAACGAGGAAAAAGAGGAATGTCAATACCTTTTTTATAGGACCTTCATCATGATAAATAATAAAAAAATTTAAGCATGGACACAACTTTCTATCTGCTCTGGATCTACAGGAGGAGCAGCTTTGAACTTAATTTGTCTCAGACGTACCACCCTGCTGTCTGCGAGCCTTCCTCTTCACACGAGGCCCGACACCCTGACCCTCCTTCCAACCCATCTTCCTCAGTAGCTCCACCCCGATTGACAACCTGATAGACAAAAGAAATGCACCTCAGAGAGGACTCTGCAGACAGCTCTGACTCCTGAATAAAGTCACATCCTGGTCCTGAGCAGTGTTCATGACATGTTCACAGTTACCTGGCAGGTGCGATGAGCTCCTCCAGGAAAGTGTCTCCAGGAATCAGCGCCGCCTGAGCGTTGACAGCTCTTGCCTTCTCTTTGACGGCGTCTCTGCGACTGGACGTGAACTCCTTACTGGTGGTGATCTCACTGGGAGCGATGCCGTGCTCGCTGAAGTCCTGATGCACAAAAACACTCCAGCTCAACATGGAGAAACACTAACATGACTCTGTGGTGAAATAACTTAAACTTGAAGGTGGTGTATTCATAAATAATTGCTTCTAATGCTCAAGCATTTGCTTGGCTTGATGCAGAGACTTGTTCCCCCACATTATCACTACTGCAGCTTTGAGGGACCCAAGAAAGGGTCCACACATATCCAAAATCTGTGACTATTGAAACAGAGAGTAGAGTTAGATTCGAGAGATAACTTCTAGATGTAACTTGGAGATAAAAATTATGAGTTTCTTTTCAGATGAGCTGTACCTCCTCATCCATAAAATCTTCAGGTCTGGCTTGATGTTTCTCAGCTTTCTGCTGCCGTGAGGACACAAACGTTGAAGGAGCCCAGCCTACAAATGATGCAAAAGCACACCCATCTCATGTCACAAGAATAAAAATGATGGTTTTTACTATTATGTTTATGCAATCTGCTCCAAACCAGTTTTTAAAAGTGCATTACAATTGCACAGCTGGAAATAAGGAGGATAATCATGTGTCTATGTCTGTTAACAACTTTCAGAAAAGTTCACCTGAGTCAGCAGGTGAGGAAGTGTAATGACTTGTTGGCACTGACCTTCTTTAGAGCCAACTGTGTTGAAATAACCGGCTGAGAAACCTCCAGTGAACGCTCCATGAAACCTCTGATATCGTCCTTTCTCATCTTTGACCATCTGCTCGTGAAGTGGAATGGGTTTCTTTGGAGGCTCGTCTGCAAAAAAAAAAGACAAGTATTATCACATAAATTCATCAACAGTAAGATATTGCTTTACTCCAAAGCTGACTCACAATTTTCTCTTCAAATCCTAGACCTTGCCTAAATTTACCAACTTTTACAAGAACTAGACTTACATAAGTCCTTTAACAGTCAATGAACTTAGAGTTATTTTTCCTTATTTCATTAATATAATTATACCACATGAAAAGTAATAAGCCATTATAAATGCAGAAATATATTATATATAACAAATATATGTTAGTATACGCAACGTATTCAACGTACGAAAAATACGTAAACTGAAATGTAAATGAATGATAATTTTCTAAATAAGACAAAACATTAATAAACGTCAATGAAAAAAGTTCAATTTTTACGCACTTGAAATAATCCGGGTAGGACCAAACTTCATACAATATTCATGCAGTTTTAATGTGTCAGTTATTCCATGACAATCTAATTGTTCTAGACAAACAAAAAACTCTACGGTAACACATTGTAATTTTTAAAGCGCCTGAGACACCAGACTATAATGATTTTTAGCTGGAATTTTATGACCTTTTTATATTTATGCCTCGAACTCAACTGTTAAATAGGAACGTTAATGGCAGCAGTGTTACTGTTAATGTTCTCATGCAGATTTTAACAAGTTGATACTGAATGAAATACCCAACCAGTATAAGAATATTTTGCAAGCCGAATTATCAAGAACATGGTGGAACTACGTTTAACGCTTAATTTTTAAATCTAGAAGCCTGTATTTTAACTCAAGAGCAAAATAGAATAAAATCATTCAGCACATAAATGAGGTCTTGTATTGCTAATGAAAGCGTGTTAGCTGTTTGTTAGCTTTGCGCCCGCTAGAGACGTTAGGGTTAATTTCAGACCACGAAACAAAGCAGGTTAGCTCAAAGTGAAGTAAATATGTCATAGAGGAATTAAGAACGTATTTGCCTTCTTCTAAAGGCTCCAAAGGAGTTCCGTAAGTCACAAAATCCTCTTCGCTGTCACTGTCGGACGCCATGTTGCTAACTGTATGTGTATGGAAGCTGCAGAGGGTCAAAATTGTACACAAGCTACATTTGGTAAACGGGGACGTCTGGTGGCGGTGATGATGAATTGTAAGCCTCACCCAACACTAACCCTAGATGTTAAAAGCTGTTTTGAATTATCAAACTACTTCTGAAAGATAAAGGCACATACACACACGAAAACAAGTGAATGAACAATTTCATCAAGTTTTATTTGATAGTTTTCATCTGTTTTTCTTCATTCATCAAGCTTATCAGCTAGTAAAATGGCAGAAAATTAATCAAAAACTATTTTAGGTCATTGTACCATGCTATCAAACAAAAAATGTAAAATTTTTTAATTCAACAGGGGTATTTTTCCTTTTGTGCTTGTTTCTTAAAATTATTATTTTTTCTCTTTTTTCTTCAAATGCAGTATACCCAGATAGATAAGAAGATAGACAATGCAGCACAATGTTCATAGCAGCCTTACAGAGCGTCCAAACAAGTTTGTCATTTATTGTCTTTGGGTCTAAAGTGACTCAGGTCCCCCTCGGTGATCTGTAAAAATGACAAACGCCCACCTTACCCCAAAGCTAAACCTCTGTGGAAACTAAATCTGAGACCCCCTAGACCACACAGGAATAACAGATCCTCCCAGGTTTCTGTAACATGACCAAGTGCTAAATGTTCAAGGGGTTTAAACTAACTGAACCTGGACAGAGCCAGGGGTTGGAAACAAAGGGTCATCTTAAAGGTGTAATCCGTAGATTTAGACAGAAAGTGAGAAGCAGGGACTGAAACAGGAAGGAGCATGAAGATAGTGGGACAAGCCAATAAGAATTAAACCACAATGGAGCCAGACAATGGCTAGAACTGATCTGGTTAATCCAGAGTCAGATGGGCAGGACAGAGTGAGATAACAAGTAGGTGGAGATAGACCCAGAAGGCAGATGCAAAATAAAAAGGAAGGATAGGTAGAAATAGAAGCAGAAAAGAGCAAGAAGTAGGTAAGAATTCAGACAAATGATAGATAAGAGGCACAAGGAAGGCTGGAAAGGACCAAATAACAGGCTAGAAAGAGCAGAAGGCAGCTGAATTTTGGGGTAAAGCTTGAAAAGGAGAGACCAAAGAAAAGAAGTCAGCAGGACGGTGAGGAGGCTGCAGCAGCTCTGCAGGATCTCTGCAGGGGGTCGCTTCAGGACTCAGCTGGAGGTCCACCTCAGGGGAAAGATGATCCTGGCCTGATGAAGTCCATTTGGCTCAGAGTGAAAGCAGCGCTGTGAAAAAAGCTGTCATTGGACGGAGCAAGGCCGAGTCATCTTGAAGTAGTTTGAGCTTCATGCAGCCTGAACTCCATCTGTCAGCACAGCTAGAGAGCAGAGCTAGAGTGTGTGTGTATGTGTGTGTGTTTGCTCACAGCGGCGGCCTGTGCATGACATCATCATGACATCAGCAGGGTGCGTTTTGAACTGTGCTGGAGAAACAGGGCTTCATGAAAGTAACAACATTAAAGTTAAAGCTGGGGTCACTTCACGGTGAGTCAGCAGGTCGTGGAAAACTCACACTGATACCTGCTCACAGCAACACAGCTGAGGACGAAGAGGAGCAGGTCGGGTTTGTTTTGGACCCCACAGCTTCTTCTGCTTATGCAACTAAATGTTCTGTTTATATTAGATCATACAAACACTCAAACTTTATGTCTGTATCTGGCTCCAAATCCACGCAGAGGGTGTGACCGTAAAACACGATAATGCAGCTCAGACACAAAATCAAGATGTGGCCTCAACTTAGTCACAGCTTCAAAATCAAACACATTTTACATTCTCTGTCACCTTTTTGACTCAGTAACACCTAAGGCAGTATGACAAGAATTTTGCAGCCTGAATAAAAAAAAACAACTTCATAAATCCTGGTGGAAATAGTGATTGTTTTGGCATTGAGTCTGCTGTTCTGCCTCCAACCACCGGGTGTCACTCTCTCCTCACAGTTCAAGGGTTTAAAGTTCTATTAGTGAGAGAAGTTTGCAGAGAAATGTTGCAGTCTTTCTTTATGTTTACATATGAACTTCATGTTAAAAAAAAATCACATTAAATCAAAGAAAAATCAAAGAGCCTCTGAGCTCTGCATGTCTTAATTTATATTGTGCAAAAACAGGCAAATAAATTAAAAGAAAATAATTGTGCACCCTGATACATGCTGGTATCTGCTTCCCTACCTGTGTGACTTCAGGTGCTACATTACAAAACAAAATGAATAACCAGGAAAAAAAGGGAGCACGCAAAGTAAATAAATGTCATGCAAATGTCAGGATCTTCAAACAGTTAATAGAGGACTATGAGGACTTTCTAAATTATCTTTGAAAAGTCCCCCTTCTAGATATATACCTGATCATAATCCACACTTTAAAATATAACTATAAGCGCCAAAAAGGGATATTTCTTGGCTTTCCCATTGAGACAAACGGGACAGAATTGATTTAAGTTTTAATGACAACATCATGCTGGCTGATGAAGTTTTGCTTTTTTCAATGCAAAATGGCTAAACCAGCATATTTAAAGAAATGTTTATCAATTTGAATTGCCTCTGTATATTAAACCAATAAACTTACCTAAACTAAGTTAAGAAAACTGTTTTTGTGACTAATTTTGTAGCGATGGTGGACACTAGAGCCTGTCAGACAGAAAAAGGACAGAAGGGCAGAATAAAGCTACTAAACTACGGTACAAACTAACGAAGTTTGCATAGCGCTATGTAACGCTTGACAAGTACTCTACCTCGTCTTGTTGTATCCAGTAAAAAGTTGCCTTAAACAAAAAAAAGTAGAGTTAAAAAGATCTGATCGCCATTCATTTCCAAGACAAACACACGCCTTGTTAAGAGTCACATCTTCTCGACACTGTGTGTGCGACTCTGGGTCAAAAGGTGTCGCTGTGGTCCACTTCAAACAGATCCTACTCACTGCTTCTTTAATATTTTAAGAGACATGACCCAAGGTTTGTTTTTCATACAACCCTCAGCTTTCATCTTATAACTAATAAATTATGGCCTTGACATGAATCATGCTATATTAGGTGATTATTTACATGTTCTGTCAAGTTCACAAACCCCTCCAAATTTTTTTTTTTTTTTTTTTTTAGTAAGTAGAGGATGGTGCGATAAGAAAGAAGAAATCAGAAATATTTGGGTCTAAAAACACTGTAGGTTAAAACAGCCTGATTCTGAAAAACAATTAAGAGACAACTGAGGGACAGGTGAGCTTTGATTTCATCAGTTCGTGATGACGGCACGTGTATGTTAGAGCAAACTGAGAGACTGATTTATTTATTTTCAGGGTTAATAAACATGTCAATAAGAGCCTCTTGGTCTAACAGAAAATGAGTCAGCCAACGAGCCCCTCAGAGAGCTTTCCTCACCTGTTGGTGATATATTAATAAACCTGAGAGCAGAAAATCCACAACAAGCGTCTCAGACTTCTGCAGAATGATGCAACAAACAGACAAGTTAACACGTCGTGTGAGAGTTTGAGACTTTCTCCTCCGAGAAAACTTTGACTTTTGATGTTTGAGTTTGGTTGCAGGTCTGTTTTGGAGATGTTCAGACGTGTTTCCGAACACAGGGTCGACTTCTTTTTTTCTCTGAACATATAAACACAGACTCTCTTTCCTGCGTGTTTAGAGCATCCATGAACTGAGACAGAAACAATGTAAGAGGAGAAAGGAGGGAGACGTTGGAAAAAAGGTAGGAGATGAAGGAGGTTTGAAAGGGATCAAAAAGGGAGTGGAGCAGGTGGAGAGGAGGGAGAAATAGAGTTTTAATGAAGGGAAGAAGTTAGGAAGCAAATGAGGAGGTAAGAGAAGAGAAGGGTGAGGTGAGGACAGGTGAAGAGGAGGTTTTAAGAGAGGGCAGGAAAAGGAAGCTGACGGAAAAACAGAGGCTGGAAGAGGCAAGAATGTGACTTAATCTTCACATTATTATACTTGAATGTCTTAAATAAATGTGAATATTTGATCACCACATGGTTATCATGGTGATCTCTGTGTGATGAATCACATTAACACCAGTATTTTTTTTGTCTAATTCAGACACTAGGAGTCCCTCTTTGTGCATCTCTGCGCGGAAATTCGAAATTTTTGGAGGTCCGGATACGGAAATTTTCCACCAACCCTAGAAAAGCCTGTAGAGCTTTTACATGCAAACTCTGACAAGGATTTTAAAAAGCAGTGAAAGACCTGACTTTTCCAGCTCCAGCATGTTTTCCAGCTCGTTTGTTTGTACTTGAAATGAGAGTAGAGCTTGACCTGCATTAAAGGACTTCCCTTTGTCACGCTTAAGGCCCATTTATGCTCAACATTACGTACCGATAAATATATATACGGATACAGACAAAGTCTTATGTCCGTGTTCTGTGTTTATTTCCTCCGTATTTCAGCACGTTTCCACGAAGATTACGGATACGGACCAAACAGAGCAGTACCACTGGAAACCGTAGGGCAGTGTTGCTGCTGCTACCCGATACAAAGCTTTAAAAAGCAAAGACGAGAAGAAGAAAAAACTTTCGCAATATATTTAACTGCCTCACAAACCACTGCCTGCAACAACGCTACCTCTGTTTTACTTGTTTTTGAGTTTTCTTGTCACAAACTTTTGACTTTGGGCTGACCCCCCGATGGATATGTTGGTTGACTGTAATGCCAACGTAAAGGATGTACAGAAGTAGGTGGACAGTGACGGTAACATTGTTTGAAACGGAGTGGCAACCTCCGGTCTAAGAATATGAGACAATGAGGAAGTGTTCAAATCTGCTGTTTCTTGCGCCCTATAGCTGTACGTGAAGTCCTTGCCACCACCAATATGGCCACTGCAGCCAATCTGCTTCACTTTCCATTTCAGAAACAGACAGGTGATGTTGCGGAGACTACGTCCATGTTCTATACAGTCTACACTTGAAACGGACGGATACATTTTCGTACACAAAGAGAGTATAAGTTGGCCTTTAGAGTCTTGGTATAATCCCTTGAGAAAAGTTGGAAAATATTGTGCAGTAGAGGGACGTCTGTAACCATTACTACTTCATAATGAATCACACTGTCACCTCTTTCAGCCATTGTATTCCATCATGTTCCCTGACATTGATCTGGAGGATTGCATGAGCAGAATCTGACCACCCTGACATTTTCCAGACTTTTCCTTGCACACTGTTCATTAAAAACTCTGAGCAAAGTCGGGGAAGCAGTAGGGGATTACTCTGGAGCAGGGCTACCATGGAGGTAGAGCTCACATTCAGGATTCTTCAAACCTCAACTCATTTAGAGACCACACTTTTGATGATCGCCCAGGTTCGTCACGCTCAATATTCCAAATCTTGCGTCGTAAAATGTGACTTGAGTGTAAACAAACATGGTGGACAAACAATAAAAAGCAATGTAGCAGCCTCTGGTATAAAACTTTTTACAGGTGCAAATTTGTATCACTTCATGTGGCACTGTGAAACTAGAAAAACACATCGGAAAAATACTTAGTTTAACAATCTTTTAAAACACACGTACACATCATAGATTGTAAAAAATATGGATGTAGTCTCCCCAACATCACCTGTCTGTTCCTGAAACCATGAAATGAAGGCCAATCAGCAGACACAGCAACATTTGAAATGACGTTGACTGTTTGTTTCCTTTTGAACAGCTACAGGGAACCTGTCAGTCACTTGACCTGAGCTGTGTCTCTGATTGGTCAACCAAATGATCCTAACCGTATAGTGTGCCAATAGTGAAATCAGGGTTTTAGACCCAGGGTTTTAGTCATTTTTTTTTTAACCAGTCTGTTAATAAACTTAAAATGCAGTAAAAGTCTGTTTTTGTGGCTGGGTGCGTACGTGACCTCTGGTCTTTCTGCAGCCAGCCTCAAGTGGATTCTCAATGAACAGCAACTTTTAGCACCACTGCACAGGCTTTATTTTTACTAACCTGATGTTGCCCCTTTGGCTACCATTCTTTTTCACTTACACTTTGGTCAGTCAGCTGAGTCAGCTCACATTTTGGTGAGCTTTGGTTGCGGCACACATGACATTACACACTGAGCGTGCTTGGCTCCATTTAGGGCACCCCACACACGTCAGGATTTCTAGTCTCTAATATTAAACAATCATTATTGACCATCTCTCCTTCTGAGGCCTTCAGAGTGGATCGGACCGAACAAAATTGCTCCAAACACACCCCACACCACAGGAAAACCAGACACTGTGCCATTTGACAGGATCCAGGAGACAGAGACTGAACAGACTTCTGGGGAGGCTCAGTCCTGGACCCTGTGGAGGTGGAGACTGGCTGGGCTGGAGAGTGGTGACGAGTGGTGGACGGGATGTCGTCATCTAATTTCTTATGGACATTTTTGCACTTTGTATACTCTTTCTTACTTTTGTTTTCTTAAATGCTGTGGTGACTCCTGAATTTCCCCTCGGGGATAAATAAAGTATTTTCTATTCTATTCTATTCTATTCTATTTGCCATTTGGAGGCGCTACCCAAGTAGCTGCCTGTTGCAGCAGCTCTCTCGTCTTTGTCCGTTTCTTGTAATTTTTTCGTCTCTTTTTCGTAATCTTTGTATTTGGAGTGGATCATCACTTTGTATGGTTCATTGTCGGTCACGGACACCAAACTTTTTGTGCCTTCGGCGATATTTTTTACTACTTTTCTCCTGTGTTTGTCTGGAGATCCTACATGTAACCATGGCTGCATTGTTTACATGCAAAATTAGCTGTTAGCAGCCCGTAGCATGTCAATGCTAACTAGTGTAGGGCTTGATGATTTCCCTCGAGCTGAGGAGAAGGAGGTGAAGACGACGTGCTGGTTCTCAGGTGTGAGCTGGGAGGTGACGACGTGGACCTGTCCTTCCATCCATCGTTGTTGGGAACGTGGGATCTAGCCCCGGGGAATGGACGAGCTAGCTGTGCTAACCCAGCGGCATCATGCTGTTCACGGACGTGGCTGACGGAGCTGACATCGGACGCCGACCCCACATTGGAAGAGCTTCGCCTGCTGTGAGCAAACAGGATCCAGGAGACATAGACTGAACAGACTGCTGAAGAAGCTCAGTCCTGGACCCTGTGGAGGTGGAGGCTGGCTGGGCTGGAGAGCGGTGGACGAGTGGTGGACGGGATGTAGTCATCTAATTTCTTATGGACTTTTTTGCACTTTCTATACTCTTTCTTACTTTTGTTTTCTTGATTGCTGCGGTGACTCCTGAATTTCCCCTCGGGGATAAATAAAGTATTTTCTATTCTATTCTATTCTATTCTATTCTATTCTATTCTATTTGCAAACATCAGACAATCAGGCCTTCGCTGGCTTTGATCGTAAAGGGCACATCAGGACAAAAATCAGCTCCAGTATCCTTAAGGACACGGTCACACTGGCCAACCGTGCTGTGCCTAAGCACGATTCCCTTCCGTGCTTTAGCACGCTTCGGCACGGTTTACTTCATGCATCAGCACAAGCACGCAGACAGCGTGTGTGATCCATGACGTATGATCACCGCACGCATCCCTCGATGATCATTTTAAACGAAGCGGGGGTGTTAGAGGGCTGTGTCGGATGAAAATGACTTACCATAAGTCCAAAAGTCTCTAAAGTTGTAGCAGTGCTCTCTGTGTCTCATTGTGCTGACTCTGATGAGATCGTGCTTCATGTAAACATACGCTTCATGATTACGTAGCTGGGCCATGTGCGTGTGTGATACCCGCTAAAGTCTGGTTCATATAGGGGTAGTGTGACCACTAGTCGTACTCTCCAGCTGGGGAACAGAGCTGCAGGGGGGCAATTGTGCTTAGGCACGGTACGTTTTGGATGGCCAGTGTGACCACGCCCTAAGTGAGTACCTGCCTTTAGATGTTTTCTCTGTTTTACGTCTTTATGTCAAAGTCTGTTAAATTGTTGCAGTCACTCTTGATGCATGCTTTGCACAGGTAACCACCCATATGAATATTAAAATGCGTGGTTAAAATGCAAGTTTTTGTACCTGAATGTCGAAACAGTGTCAGAAATTGAAGCATGAGGAGGTGAAAATCTGGGTTTTGCATTTGGCCAGACGTTTTCACATCACATCCTCGGTCACAATGCTAAAGAGTGAAGTCTCTGCTCCAATTCTTGAAAATAACCCTCCAGATATCCATACTGCCTCCCAATACCGCAGCTTCTCTGTTAAAACTTTTTTTTTTTCCAATTTCTGTTTGCATTCAAACTTTTGCAGAGATTTTAATATCGGCTAAAGGTTTCAGTTAATGTGCAGAAGAAGATGCATGCAGAGTAAAAACTTCTCTCGCTTGAGTTGTGCTAACTTTGGTGTCTGATGGCGTAAAGGGTTAAGGAGGTGAAATAAATAAGAAATTGATGCTATGAATCAGTAAATGATAAGATACATGAACTTTTCTTTAACCTGAAATGATCTTATTACTGACATCCTCAGCCGGAGTGAGGGATGTAAGTAGTTCTTCTTCTTCATCGTCTGTTTGTGTCCTGCGGTCGTGTCAGAGCAGCGTTACACCTCCTCGCCTCTAAATGTCATCATGGTGCGATAATGCCGAGCCGGCAGCAGACGCCTGAAATATTAAAGACGGCAGCGTTCAGGCTGCTGGAGAGAAAGTCATGACTAAAGCAGTTAGAGCTGCTTCTGATCTCCCTCTGCAGGTCTGCTGCATGAGGCAACACCGTGCAACCGCCGAGCTCTGAGAGCAGCCAGAGACGGAGACGGAGAGGAGCAGCAGAGGAGCGTGGAAAAGAGGATAAAAGGTGCCATGAAAGGAGGGAGCAAAGCAAAGGAAGAGAAAGAGAGGAGGAAGAGGGTGCGAAGTTAAAGGAAGAAAAGAGTGCAAGGGGGAAAGAGGAAGTTTGAATGGAAAAGAGGAGAGAGGAAGAAATGAAGGAAGGTGGATGAAGACAAAAGACGGGAGAGGGAAGGAAGTTTGGAAAGTAACGAAAAAAAGTTTGTAAAGGAAAAAACAGAAAGTTGTCTTTATTTACAAATTCTATAGACAAACGGACGTAAGTATGTAAGTAGTATTTAGTGTTCGTGCATGCAAGAAAAACAGCCTGTACGGAGAGCAAAAGCAGGAGGAACACAATCCAGCCTAATGCCATCCTGGCTCCCGTCAGTGAAGGATTTCTGTCTCTCTGTCAAACATTCACATCGATATCATCATCAGACATCAGCTTGTGGTTTCGGAGGTTAGGAGGGAGTAGACATTTTTATATTTTGTTATAATAATCTGAATTATTAAGGTGTTGCTACGGCAAAGTAGTCAAATTGTGCACCCAGTAGGTTGAAACCTACGGCCTTTAGCATCATCACTGCGCTCTCTGTTTCCGGCTTTATCCTCTGTCCTGTCCTTTTAAAAAAGGCGTAAATAAGCTAAAAAGAAAAACAAAATCTTCTGTTGAAGTCTGTAAACCAGTGCCAATGTGCCCTCTAGGAGGATAAATGTGCTTTTTAGTGTGCTAATGGCTCAAAACACAAGACAAAGTGCCCTTTTGGGTGCCAAACGTGTGCTAAAGTGTCCTCATAAGTTAGGTAAAGCACATGCCAGAGTGCCTTTTTGGGAGCCAAAAAGCACGCTGGAGTGCTCTCTCAGTGCTCTGGAAACATGTGGAATTTAGCGCCCTCTTTAGTGGCAAGAATGCTCTATATGTGCTTTTTTTTTTTTAGCCCCTGCCCTTCGAAAAGTCTGTGCACGCCACTGCAGTAAACCCAGACCCCCTTCTCCCCTCTCTCTGCTGGCCTCCTCCCAGCTGAGCTGATAGCGCCGTACGGCTGTTCATCATCAAAACCTCTAAAAGGGTAAATAAAATCCAACAAGAGGGGGAGCAAATAAAGAAAGAGAGAAACATGGAACTGAGGCAGGACGATCCCCGCAGCGCTGGGAGCTGCCAGCTCTGATCTGCAGGGGAGGAGGAGGAGGAGAGGATTTGTTTTTAGGCGCTGAGAGGAGTTTTGGACACAGACAGAGTTTAGAGGGTTTTGGAAAGAAGCAGATCAAGAGGGGCAGTGGTAAAAAAAGGGGGGCCTGTGTGTGGTTTTGGTGGGAGCAGGTACAGATGGTAAATTTCATGTTGTGTCACTTCTTTAAGTCACTAATGGATGAAAAAGTCCTGTGGCAGTTTAGACGGTTGAAAGAGCTCTGTGTTAATAAATTAACTCTTCTCTCTAGTCATTCAGTTGTACATCTTTCTACCAGTAGAGGGGGCTATGGCTCCAATGTGAGCCAGCTTAGGAAAGTAGAGAAGGTATCATAGCCCCATTTCTACCAAGCAGTTTGGTTCAGTCCACCTTGGTACGGCACGTATTTTGTGGCGTAGGTCCCAAAATTACCGACCCGTACCATCCCACTTTTTGGTACCCTTCTGTTGGGGTGCCAGGCATACCCCAGAAGGTGGAGCTAGAAACACTGCAGTCCATTGATTGGTTGAAAGAATCGTCAATTCCTGTGAAACAGACAACCCTTCCGTGTTTAAATCTCCAGTCCATTTCGTAAAGATAACTTCCTTTTTGTTTGGAAAATGGCGTCACCAAAAAGAAACTGTGTCCTGTTTTTCTTACGCTCTGTCATACTGCTGTGCCGTTATAGGTACCAGATCTGCTCAGGCTGACAGATCGGCTCGGGGCCCTGCGCCTGCCGATGACGTCATGCTATGTGATTGGCTAAATGACGTAGAAGATTGTGATTGGCTCAGATTACGTTATTCAAAAGAACTTTATCGGTATGGGGAAAAGAGGTTATGTGAGATAAAAAGAACACACACACACATTTATATATATATATATGTACTACTATATATATATATATGTATTCTACTTATATTCCGTTGCTAGGCGCTACCCAAGTAGCTGCCTGTTGCAGCAGCTCTCGTCTTTGTCCATTTCTTGTAATTTTTTTGTCTCTTTTTCGTCATCTTTGTATTTGGAGTGGATCATCACTTTGTATGGTTCATTGTCGGTCACGGACACCAAACTTTTTGTGGCTTCGGCGATATTTTTTACTACTTTTCTCCTGTGTTTGTCTGGAGATCCTACATGTAACCATGGCTGCATTGTTTACATGTGAAATTAGCTGTTAGCAGCCTGTAGCATGTCAATGCTAACTAGCGTAGGGCTTGATGATTTCCCTCGAGCTGAGGAGGAGGAGGTGAGGACGACGTGCTGGTTCTCGGATGTGAGCTGGGAGGTGACGACGTGGACCTGTCCTTCCATCCATCGTTGTTGGGAACGTGGGATCTAGCTCCGGGGGATGTATGAGCTAGCTGTGCTAACCCAGCGGCATCGTGCTGTTCACGGACGTGGCTGACGGAGCTGACATCGGACGCCGGCGCCACATTGGAGGAGCTTCGCCTGCTGTGAGCAGACAGGATCCAGAAGACAGAGACTGAACAGACTTCTGGGGAGGCTTAGTCCTGGACCCTGTGGAGGTGGAGACTGGCTGGGCTGGAGAGTGGTGGACGAGTGGTGGACGGGATGTCGTCATCTAATTTCTTATGGACTTTTTTGCACTTTCTATACTCTTTCTTACTTTTGTTTTCTTAAATGCTGCGGCGACTCCTGAATTTCCCCTCGGGGATAAATAAAGTATTTTCTATTCTATTCTATGTAATTGGTCTGTAATTATAAGTTGTAACCGTAAAATATATCATTTTAAATATCTAATTGATAAAAACATTCGGGGAACATCTTTTTTCTTTTTCATTTAGAATCAAAATAACAGCACAGAAACGTGTAGTTCTTATTACGTTACGGATACAGAGGTTCGAGTTTATTGAACGAGCAGAGGAATAAACTAAACCATGACGGTCTTTTAACCGAACTGACACTTATTACAAGGAGCGCAATTTGGTTAGTCCCAGTGGCGTTGCAGTAGCATGATGCATCGGCAGGTGCAGGGCCCTGAGCCAGTCTGGTACCTACACCGTCACGCCATTACATAGCTGACAAGGTTTACATGCCTCCAACCAAAAACAGGGTGTCCGTGGGGTCTTAAAAGGTTTCAAAAGTTGATAAATCAGTCGTGGGAAAATTAAGGCCCTTAAAAAGTATTAAGTCTTAATCCTAATGTTATGGGGTATTAAATTTTTTTGGTATTTAAGCTTTGACTCTAAACGTATCCATGAATATTTATTTTTCTCCTTGCGACTGTTTCAAATTAACCTGACATGCCAGACAGACAGTTCCATATATCCGCCACGGAAATAGTCCATCAGGTTCAAAAATGTTTTCAGGGTCTGAACCTTCAAAAATAACCACACCTGGTGATTGGACGATCATTCGGACGACCAGCGTGAGGATCAAGAAAAAGCTTTAGCATCTCCAAATATTTCACTCTAGATCACAAGAGTTTTTCAGGCCTCCTGAGAAAATTTATCAAACTTTTGAGGACCTGGGATCTTAGATTCTTACAATTTAGTGAAAGCTTCCCCCAGCTCCCCTGATCTCAGCTGTTTTGGAACAAATTTTCTTTGATCAAATCACCTTTTTACTGGATACTACGCGATGAGATAAGGGATTTATCAATACAGTGACATGACAACAAGAAAAGTTGTTGTTTTGTGAGGCATGGGCTATATGTGGCGCTAGCAGCCCAACAACTCCGTAGGCTAATTTGACAATAAACTCAATTTGTACAGGAGTTTAGTCGCCGTCCATATGTAACGCTGATAGAAAGCACATAACACAATCTCAAACACATGTCCTAAATTTTGACAATGATGAAATAAAATTCTTGTTTTTTTTCTGCAAGTTGGCCTTGAATAACTGCTGTTACTTGTTGCGGGAATGGGAATGTCAATTAACCTGCCTTTAGTTTCATTTATTCTTTCAAGCTTTATTCCTTGTCAATTTACCTAATTTTTGTTAAAATGCAAACTACAACTGTCAAAGATAGTTCACTAACAACAGCTTAAAGTTGCGATAAGGTCTTAAGACTTTTTGAAAGTTTTTTAGAAAAGTCTTAACAAGGTAACCTCAGGATTTCAGCATATACAATGAAAAAGGGCACGTTTGGCAAATAGGATCAGGTTTTGCTGATCCTACCCGTACCAAACTGTACGGATCCATACTGGATCCATATAACGCTTTGTAGAAACAGGGCTCAAAGTTTGCGAGCCACGTTAGTAGGTGTCAGTACAGCACTGAAATGTTGATTGTTGTATCGAGAAAAAAAAGAAGAAGAAAAAGATGCTGAAGGGAGTACTTAAACTTCTGATTTGTTTGACAACCTGTAGGAGGTAGCCAGTGTAGAGATATCCGCTGGGACAGCTTGTGGAGGTAACTGGTAACTCCAGCTTAAAACACCAAAGTTCAAGAGGATGGATGAAAAAGCAGGAAACAGTCTGACTATCATACAGACAACACTGCCCTTGTGTGTTTGGGAGGAGAAGAGTGATACAGCTGCATGGACAAATGTAGTAAAACTTATCTTTATTTGATGACAACAGACTTTGAGTAGGACACCCCTCCATTTTCTTTGCAGCCAGTAATAGCCCGGTAGCTAAAAGTTCCTGTTTGTCCCTGATGGGCTCAGACTGCTGATATCTGATCTTCCAGAAAAAGACAGCTTTCTCTTTCTGAAGTTTCTCCATCCTTGATTCACGTCCGGCCGGAGGAAACAATGAGGGAGTGTTTCCTTTCCTCCACCTCCTCCAGTTCATAAAACATCTGATATAACAGTTGTTTGCATGTCTGTCAGCCGCCTCCTCACCGCCCTACGCTATAAAAACATCCATGAAGAGCGAGTGTGTGAGGTTAATTTGAGCCGTGTTACCACCACAGGACCTTTCCACCAGGGACCAGGAACCTTTGGAGGCGTTTTCTACCGCAGGAACTCGTGTCTAAATCAAGCTTCATGGACATCATTCTGTAAAGTCTCCTCTGGAGGGTTATAATTTTAAAGATGACAGGAAATTTGGGGGCGGGGCTTCAGGATAATTTTTAAAAAGTTTGAACCGCAAACAAGTTTTTTTTTTTTTTCCTTTTCAAATTAGGCTTCAGCACAACAACTGAGGGGTTTACTGAGACGTGCCGACAACAAAGTCCAGAAGCTTATGAGTTCATGCTGTGGAATAAATCCAGCTGGAGTTAAAAATGGAAGCTCCTAATCCTCAGATATTTCTCTGTATGGGGAGGTGGAATAACGTGGCAGAAAATAACGCCTCAAATTTGTAATATTCCCAAGGTACTGGATCAGGAAATGGACGTATGAGTTAGCTCGGACAGAGGTGAAATGTTAAGATCTAAGGCACTCATCCCTCAGGCTGAAGGAACCTTTAAGTTCCTGGAAAACAGTTCCTGGTTATCTACGTGGAAACATGTCTTTGTCATTTGAACAGGTCACATTTTTTCCTCAGTCTTTGAAAAACAGCAGAAGAAGAAGAATCCCCAGCTCTGACATTGTCCTGCCATTATGTAATTTCATCCAAACGCAACCTTTAACAGTCAGAGCTGTGAAAACATATTTCTCCCCGAGTTCACCACGACAAAAGGGAAAGAGCAAAGACGGCAGAGATGAGGACAGAGTGACAAATACAGTGACTGAGAAAAGAACAGAGAACAAAAGAACAGACACAGGAAGAAAAAAGAAAAGACAACAAGAGAGAGGAGATCAATCAAAGTGACATTTAAGACTGAAGCATTCTCTGAATATTTACACACTCTTTCCTCAAACATGACAAGAGCTGCAGGCCGCAGAGCAGACGTGTTCACCCTGAACTCTAGAGGTGATCTGAGGTTTGAGTTTGCCAGGTTTCTGCTGTTGCTCCTATAAAGTCTTACACACCTCCAGATAATTCATCATCAGTAACAAATAAAACAATAGAAAAACAGATATTCCTCAGATTTCTGGAGTGTATTACTTTGTTTATTAAGTGTTTCTTTTGTCTTTGCCATTTTATTTCAGAACACACTTTTTTGTCAGAAGGCCCATCAGTCAGATAACATGTTTGGATTTAAGAATATCATCTAAATCAACGCAGGTTTTCTGACTAATGGGCCTTCTAACTGAAGGACCAGGTGATAGCCTGTCTAAAGGGCCTTAAAGTAACCAGCTTTCTGATATTCAGACCAACAGGCTTACTGATTTTCTGGCTAATGGCATCCTAACTAGCCAGGCTTCAGACTTACGGGCCTTCTGATTTTCTGACTAACAGGCCTTCTGACTATCAGGCCCTTTGACTGGCAGGCCTTTGGATTTTCTGAGTAACGGGCCTCTGACTAACCTGCCTTCAAACCAACAGCCCTTCAAAATAAAGGGCCTTCTTGCTAAAGGGCTGTCTAATTTTCTGACCAAAGGGCCTTCAGACTAACAGGCCTCCAGACTAACAGGCCTTCTGATTTTCTAAACAAAGGGCCATCAGACAAACAAGCCTTCTTATTTGTTCTACCAAAGGGCCTTCAGACTTAAAGGCCTTCTAATTTTCTAAACAAAGGGCCATCAGCCTAACAAGCCTTCTGATTTGTTTGACCAAAGGGCCTTCAGACTTAAAGGCCTTCTAATTTTCTGACTAACGGTCCGTCTGACTAATGGGCCTTCTGATTTTTTTACTAACGGGCCTTCTGATTTTCTGACTAATGGGCCTTTAGACTAACAGGCCTTCTGATTTTCTGACTAATGGGCCTTCTGACTGACAAGCCTTCTGTTTTTCTGACCAAAACGCCTTCAGAGAATATGGCAGATTTCTTGTCCTGAATTGTCTCAAATTGTCAGCAGATCTTCCCAGATTTGCCACACTGATGACTAGGGCTGCAACTAACCATTATTCTTAGTGTCGACTAATCTATCGATTTTTTTTTTTTTCCGATTAGTCGATTAATCACGATTATTTTGAGTTTCAACCTAATTTGGCCTTTAAAATATGCAGACCTTTATAATTCAACCTGTGTTTTCTCTGCATTTACCCAGAGTTAGGTTCTCACCTCTGACTGGTCAGCCCTGTGTTGTGTTTGTTTGTTTGTTTGTCTTTATTTCATTCATGATGACATAAAAAAATATAAGTACTAGTCTAGGCTATACAAAAAAGTAAATAGGCAAAATCTCAAAATGAATGAAGCAGGTAACAGGGAAATGAAGTTGTTGTACGCAGTGTTGGACAGACCACTTATTAGTGACTTTGGGCTTGTTTTCTTATGTTTATTTGTTTATTGGGGCTTTGCTCTCTGTATGATCCCGCCTGACTCTGTCCCAGCTCTCCATGACAACGCCTTTAGTTTCGTTTCTCTACATGCGCTATTTCGCTCATGCGCACTCCGCCCCTCCTCCTCCCCGCAGAGTGTTACCGGTGCAGTGTGAGCTTGAGAGTGATAAATGTCCTCTCTTTTCAAAAGTTAGGGAGTTTTGACACTAGTTTGTGACTCAGATCCTGAAAAACTGTCGGTTACAGAGGGTGAAGGAGACTTTCTAAATCACGTTATCAAACACTAAACTCTGGGAGCTGTCAGTCTGTCCCAGCCGGAGATGCAGAGCCTCCGTCAGCTCGCAGCGTTCTCTTAGAGTGGGGATTTTTCCTCATCAATATTCCTCACGTATGAACTTAGTGATCTTTTCCCATAAAAGTATCCAATAACACAGCACCTCATGCTGTGAACTGAAGTTACAAATGACTATTACCCCCTGGTATTTGATTTCACCATGTGACAACGACAATGAAAACAATTATACGACGCGTCGACTATTAAAATTTGCGTCGCTGAATTTTTTTCGTCGATTATGTTGACTAATCGTTGCAGCCCTACTGATGACATCATCACATAAAGATCTTGGGCGGGCCTCAAACACCAAGTACCAAATATAACACTGCCCTTTTTAAGGGACTGAGTTTAAGGGGACCTTAAAGAGACAGTGGCTGTAATAAGATTTTTTCTAAACCACCTTCAAGCTGTAAATCACACATCAAATCAGATACGGGGGCACCAGAGAGACAGAAAAAAGTGCTAATAAAAGCCCAGCACTCCATCTTTGAGGAAATTAACTTGAGCTCATTCAGTTCAACTCAATTTTAGTGCGGACACAGCTTTGTTGGTCCCAGAGCTTCAAACCCTACCCCATCAAACTTTACAATATCGTAAGCTAAGCTGAGCTTAGCTAACTAAACCTGACTCTTCCTGACATTCCTGAGACTACAATCTCAACATTTCTGATGTTAACGATGGATCCCTGTCTGGTTTAACCAGGCAGTCAATGTAAACCAAGTAAAGTGAATAATCCGGACCTCGCCACCTGATCCTGAATGTGTATTGAACCCTCGATGACCTGCGTGTGGCCTCTGTTTGTGCTATGTTTTCCTGCAGTTTGTGACTTAAATGAGCTTTGGTGTAGAAGCAGGTCAAGGTAAAGCCAGTAGATTACTTCTTCATGGCCTTCCTTAGACCGTGCACCTTCATCGAGCCTGTTATCCGCCAGTATTAGCTGGCCAGCATGCGGCCCAATCAGCTTAAAGGTAAAGATCCCGCAGCAGTTGACCTGTGGGTGGCCTGTGAGCCCACATTAAGGTGGTCTGTTCTTAGAAATGACTGACCTTCCTCTAAGCTGATTCCAGTAGTCATATGCTCGGACTGAAACTGTGAAAATGTCACCTAAACAAACACCCCACTGTGGGTTTCCCAGCAGCCCCTGCAATCACATGCTCATTTCCCTCACTTTTACTGCAGATTAAGATGGTGGAGGGGCTTATCACAGTCAGGGCTGCTTTTAAAGGCTCCATACGGGAGGGGAGTGTGAACAGAGAAGTGCGAGTAAACCAGATGAGGAATGAAACCTCCAAACAATCAGCACACCGACCATCACAGCAGCAGATCCTGACCCTGTGCTGAGGGCCGAGGGGCCGAGGCCGTGTCAGGCACCACTGATGACCATCCCTCAGCTGGAGATGGATATCAGCTTGATCCTCTCCTTCTTCTGCATCCTTCTCTTCTCATTCAAAAAGTGAAACCAGCGATAATGTCAAAGGAACAACATAAAAAGAAGGATGAGATGAGATGTGTTTTTTGTTGTTGGTAACTTTAACCTCTTGTCCTCAGTTGTTTGTTTTCCTCCAAACCGGGCCGACGACATCGAGCTGACAGCGCGCGACTCCTGAAAGTCTGCCGCTGCTAAAACACAACAGGAAGTGAACAAACACGGGACAAAAGGTTTCTGTTCATGTGAGACCTGAGAGTTTCATTCCTCTGTTTAATAAACTGTTAAACTGCAGGATGATGAACCCACAGAGTGTGTGTTCGTGTGTGTTTATCCGCCTTGTTTCACCAGCTGGAACAAAGAAACATTCAGACACTGAGAGAACATTTTCATTCATGCTATCAGTAAAAAATGTGTTTATTATGGGTTTCAAGATGTATTTTTATCTTTTACACTCTTGAAGTAAAATTAGGAAACGTAAAACCTCGAAAGGAATTTTTTTTTATCTTATTTCTAGTAATAGTCTTGAAAGACCTAATCAATGCTAGATTAACCTGAAAAAATCCATTTTTTAAAAGGTCCTAAAGACCTATATGATGTCTTAATTGTTTGTAAGAAGCACAAACTTCTGCGTATGGCACAAAAAAGTGTCTTCTTTAGTTTTTTTTAGGAGAATTAGGGCCACATTTGATGAAATTTTGTGTGAATATGGCATTGTGTAGTAAGATATTGAGACTAAAACTTGGATAAAATCACTTGCTTAATTTTGAGTTTTGAAAGTGAAATGGCCAATGATCATCAAAGACGATGTTTTGGGGGTTTTAATGATTAAAGATGCTCCTTTTTGGTTTGTTATTTTAAGTTTTCATGCTTTATATTATAATTTAAGTGTCTTTGTTTTTATGAGCACTGTGCTCAGTGGAGACGGTGCGCTGCTGACCTCGACTCGGGATGTTGTGGATCGATGGAAGGAATACTTCGAAGACCTCCTCAATCCCACCGGCACGTCTTCCTTGGAGGAAGCAGGGTCTGGGAATGATGGGGTGGGCTCTTCCATCTCTGGGGTTGAAGTCGCCGAGGTGGTTAAAAAGCTCCTCGGTGGCAGGGCCCCGGGGGTGGATGAGATCCGCCCAGAGTTCCTTAAGGCCCTGGATGTTGTGGGTCTGTCGTGGCTGACACGACTTTGCAACATCGCTTGGACATCGGGGGTAGTGCCTCTGGATTGGCAGACCGGGGTGGTGGTCCCCCTTATTAAGAAGGGGGACCGGAGGGTGTGTTCCAACTACAGGGGGATCACACTCCTCAGCCTCCCTGGTAAGGTCTATTCGGGGGTACTGGAGAGGAGGGTCCGTAAGATTGTTGAACCTCAGATTCAGGAGGAGCAATGTGGTTTTCGTCCACCAAACCAACCCATTGCATTTCAGTCCTTTACAGCCCGTGCTACAAAAAAAGCTACATTTTTTAAACTTTCTGTCTTTCTATATTTCATTTTGTGTTTTTTTTTCTGTTCCTATAAGCATCAAAATGAGCCAATACACCTTATGCACAATCTAGCATGACGTATATCTGGTTAAAAACTGGGTGGCATGTAAACTTCCAATCACCGTAGAGCAGTGATTCCCAACCTGTGGGCCGCGGCCCCCTGGTGGGCCGCGAGGGTACTGCAAGTGGGCCGCCAAAGCTTTTCCAAAATAGTTTGATTTTTGTGGGGGTGGGCATGTAATTATGTAAAAATAAAAACGTTTCAACATGTTATAGATGCTGTGTTAGTGACTGTGGAGCCTCCAACATGTTTCTCTCGTATTCAGTTCAGTCCTTCATGTTCAATCTTTATTTTTAAAAAAAGTGCTCTCAGAACGCATTGTATGGCTGGGTTTCCGCTACATGTATAGGATCGTGGCACACCGCCACGACAAAGTAAAAGCTGCCATGCCTTCAGAATTATGATCTTTTCTTTTTCCGATGTTTCAGACGTAAATTACATTGCACATGGCTCTTGTATACAACTAAAACTTTCAGAATTCCACATACATTTTTGACGCTGCCCAGAACCAAACAGTTATCTTTCAGAAGCGAATCATCTCTCTGTGTTCTCATGTGAACTCCCACTCATGGTTGGATCATATCACGCTCTAAAATAATAAAAGACAGAGCTCTGGTGGGCATTTGCCGTTCACAGCTCTCAGCTCTTAGCATTGCGCACAGCGGAGTTCCGCTCCGATGCGCACAAGACGCACAAGACGCACAGTTACTGGAGAAAAACAATTCCCACCCTGATCATTCATCAGTGTTTACAGATGCACGTTTTCTGTGTATAAAGTCATCGCAAGCAGAAGTGCCCCTGTCACTCTGTGGTTAATATTTGCTTTAAATTTCATCCTGATCAGTTTGCGGAGTCTGATATGATGATCAGTGCGGTGCTTACGCTGAGTTCACTCGTGCATATTACACTGCATGGACAGAGATATTTCTGTGGTGTGGACTGAGATTTTTTTTTTAAAACGAGGACAAAGATATCTGATAAAAAAAATCCATAAACATGTGGTTCAGGCCTTAGCCATCTCTAAACCACTGCTGCATGGTGTAGAAGAGATGTAACATATTGAATGTTCTGAAAATGAATCTCTTGTGAGGAAATTATGTACATCTGTCAGTGTGTTCAGTGATGAAAGTTGATATTCTGCTGGAAAAGTTTTATTGATGTATGCTAACTATACAAATAAAATTCCCAATGTACATTAGCATCCAGCTAGCGCCAAGTGTTCTGTATCATTTTTGGTGGATTAAGAGCTATATAGCATGGTGAATTGATTAAAAATGACTCACTTGTGCAAGACTATTACACTTGTTTGTGTGTTTATTGATGAAAAATTCTATTATGCTGGAAGAACTAAGCTCTATCGATGTATGCGACCCACTAGCATGTATCTTGTAAGAGAGTTATGATACATGATTACACTTACTTTAACGTATGATTAACCTGAAGCTTTCAACTTTAAACACAAAAGTAAGTCTTCTAGTTTAGGCTACTGTTAGCAAATTACCTGCAAAGCTCCAAACAAATAAAAACATGTACATTTGAAAGCCTTTATACGACTTGCTACATAGTGTTGTATGAGATACCCAGAAGATTCTCTGTAAATCATAAACAGAAACTTCAGGAAACTCCAGCAAACACCATATTTATTTAATCTCTGCCATCATAACACCATCTACTGTCACTTTCTACTGCTTCTTTCGGTAACCAGAAATGCCCTCGCCACCGCACGCCAAAGTTCTGGTAACATACAGACAGCTGAAGTCGTGAGACCGAGGAGTTCCTGCACTTCTCGGTCCATGAAAAGCCTCTCTTTTTAATCATGTTGGGCTGTGAAACCTCAAACATGTTGATTTCTGGTCTGACTCTGTTCATTAAGACTGTTTATCATCATAGTCGAGCCACATACAAACTAATTTTGACACAGTCTGTTTTATTTTGAAAGTCACAGGGTGTTGTTACGCCCAGCCTAGGTGTTACTGAATGTAACATAAAAGGACCATTCCTTTGTCACTCCCAAGGAGACACCATCAATCACCACCAAAAAGTTGCTCTTTGTTGAGAATCTGAATGACTTTATTTACAGCATTTTTCAAAAACGGCTCGGAACTAAAGCACTGTGATGTCATAATGGGACACGGAATTGGAATGTGATCATGTCGCAATGTGCCTTCATCTCAAGGAACAAATGTTCTACACTGCATGCAGCACGGCACATTTGTAGTGATTCAACAAAGACTAAGCACACAACAAACGGATGGTTGAAAACTTTAACAATTTTCAATCAGCTACTAAAGACAAAATGTCAACAAGAAAGTTAAATAGAGGAAGGGAGGCCCAAAGGTCATTGTTAGAGGTCTCAAAGATGCCTCGTCATCCATCAGAAGTGGAGAGACAACAACATGTTATAGATATACAAGTTGTTGGAAGACAGGCTGTACTGCACGAGACCACGAATCGCAGTACAAACAAAAAGCAGCAGCAAACGACCTGTGTGCCCATGGAAGATCTACAACCAAGGATAAAGGATTTTTTAACAGCAGAAAGGGCAAGGAAGATGAATGCAGAACGGGAGAGGATATCGAAAACGCATGGCTCATTTTCTGCTCTCATAGAAGACAAAGAACACAGGGAGGAGCAGAAGATGAAGGAGGAGAGGCAAAGCAACCAGGACCAGCATCATGCTCAGAAAGAGGTCAACAGGGCGTTTGTGGTCAGTGAAAACCAAAAAGTCACTACAAACAGAGAGGAAAGACCCGTGTTGCTGGTGAGAAGACACGCTCTCCAGAAAAAGCAGCAAAAAGAGGCTCAGGATAGAGAAGAACTCACAGGCAGGGACTTTGTTCAGACTGAAATTGACAAAGCAACCTACAGAAATAGGATTGTGCTCACGTCTCATGTTATCTCTGAAGAGGGAGAGAGGGATTCAGGTGATACTCACAGAAATAGAGATGTTACGCAGCAAAGGTGTTTTAAACAAGCTACCTCCAAACCTATGCCTGCAAAGAGCATCCTCCCTTATGCAAAGGTTGAGTACCGTTCTGCACTATCAGGTGAACCTTTGCCCCGATTGTCTACAGAAAAAACATGCTTCATCAAGAAGAACTTTGAGAAAAACAAAATACAGCTAAATGACAATGAAGACACAAAGGTTGACTGGGGACCGGCCCGCATCCCAGCTGTTGCCCCAAAACAAAGTACTTTTGGAAGACCCAGTCTACCTGCTGGGACTGAGAGACTCTACTGCAGCGCAGACACACAGGAACCTTTGCCCCGATTGTCTACGGAAAAAACACGCTTCATCAAGGAGAACTTTGAGAAGAACAAAATACAGCTAAATGACAATGAAGACACAAAGGTTGACTGGGGACCAGCCCGCATCCCAGCTGTTCCCCCAAAACAAAGTACTTTTGGAAGACCCAGTCTACCTGCTGGGACTGATAGACTCTACTGCAGCGCAGAAACACAGGAACCCTTACCCCGATTGTCTACGGAAAAAACACGCTTCATCAAGGAGAACTTGGAGAAGAACAAAATTCAGCTTAATGACAATGAAGACACAAAGGTTGACTGGGGACCAGCCCGCATCCCAGCTGTTGCCCCAAAACAAAGTACTTTTGGAAGACCAAGTCTACCTGCTGGGACTGATCGACTCTACTGCAGCGCAGACACACAGGAACCTTTGCCCCGAATTTCTACAGAAAAAACACGCTTCATCAAGAAGAACTTGGAGAAAAACAAAATACAGCTAAATGACAATGAGGACACAAAGGTTGACTGGGGACCAGCCCGCATCCCAGCTGTTGCCCCAAAACAAAGTACTTTTGGAAGACCCAGTCCACCTGCTGGGACTGATAGACTCTACTGCAGCGCAGGAACATCGGAAGCTTTGCCCCGATTGTCTACAGAAAAAACACGCTTCATCAAGGAGAACTTGGAGAAGAACAAAATACAGCTAAATGACAATGAGGACACAAAAGTTGACTGGGGACCAGCCCGCATTCCAGCTGTTGCCCCAAAACAAAGTACTTTTGGAAGACCCAGTCTACCTGCTGGGACTGATAGACTCTACTGCAGCGCAGACACACAGGAACCTCTGCCCCGAATTTCTACGGAAAAAACACGCTTCATCAAGAAGAACTTGGAGAAAAACAAAATACAGCTAAATGACAATGAGGACACAAAGGTTGACTGGGGACCAGCCCGCCTCCCAGCTGTTGCCCAAAAACAAAGTACTTTTGGAAGACCCAGTCTTTCTGCTGGGACTGATAGACTCTACTGCAGCGCAGGAACATCGGAAGCTTTGCCCCGATTGTCTACAGAAAAAACACGCTTCATCAAGAAGAACTTGGAGAAGAACAAAATACAGCTAAATGACAATGAAGACACAAAGGTTGACTGGGGACCAGCCCGCATCCCAGCTGTTGCCCCAAAACAAAGTACTTTTGGAAGACCCAGTCTACCTGCTGGGATTGATAGACTCTACTGCAGCGCAGACACACGGGAACCTTTACCCCGATTGTCTACAGAAAAAACACGCTTCATCAAGAAGAACTTGGAGAAGAACAAAATACAGCTAAATGACAATGAGGACACAAAAGTTGACTGGGGACCAGCCCGCATTCCAGCTGTTGCCCCAAAACAAAGTACTTTTGGAAGACCCAGTCTTTCTGCTGGGACCGATAGACTCTACTGCAGCGCAGGAACATCGGAAGCTTTGCCCCGATTGTCTACAGAAAAAACACGCTTCATCAAGGAGAACTTAGAGAAGAACAAAATACAGCTAAATGACAATGAGGACACAAAAGTTGACTGGGGACCAGCCCGCATCCCAGCTGTTGCCCCAAAACAAAGTACTTTTGGAAGACCCAGTCTACCTGCTGGGACTGATAGACTCTACTGCAGCGCAGACACACGGGAACCTTTGCCCCGATTGTCTACCGAAAAAACACGCTTCATCAAGGAGAACTTGGAGAAGAACAAAATACAGCTAAATGACAATGAGGACACAAAGGTTGACCGGAGACCAGCCCGCATCCCACCTATCCCCCAAAGAGTAACTACTTTTGGAAGACCCAGCCTACCTGCTGGAACTGAGAGAAGTCTCCACTGTACCACGGACACATGGGAACCTTTGCCCGGATTGTCAACAGAGAAAACGCGCTTCATTAAGAGGAATCTTGAAAAGAACAAACTGGAGTTGACTGACAATGGAAACACAGAGTTTGATTGCCGACCAGCGCGCCTCCCACCTATTGCCCGAAAAGACGTTACTTACGGAAGACCAAACCCACCTGCTGGGACTGAGAGATCTCCACACTGTTCTGCAGACACACTGGAAAGTTTGCCCAGATTTCGTAGGAGGCCAGTGTGCTCCACCAAACAGAATATAAGACAGGACAACATAGATTTGGGACACAAAAAAAATTCAGAGGATGTTTTGAAGACTGTAGAAACACCTCGTCCACCAGCTCAGACAGAGAAAACTCAGTCCACCAAGAAAAATGCGGGGAGGCGTAAGTTAATTCTTACCAAAGAATCAAGCAGGGGTGAGGTGAAATGTATCCCCCATCCACCCACTTCTTCAAAGAGGTCACCTAAAGCAAAAAGACCTCCCTTCCGCTAATGTGACCCCTTAAACAACCTCAAACATCCTGAGGGCCATAGCGGAGCACAGTTGCGTTACATCTTTACTGTCACAGGGTTTTCTCCTGGTGCGCAGGTTTTTTTTCCCACGTATAACATGTATGTATGTACATATATGTTAAAAAAAAAAAAAAAATGCAGGTCTATTGTATTTTCCATACATTAGACCATTGTATTTTATTCAGACATATTCAGTGTCTAAAATAAAATAAAAGAAAAAACAGTGAAGAAATATCTGAACATGTGTTCTGTTTATTAAAACAATAGTCTTGAAATGGATAAACATTGACAGCTTTAATCAGAGTTAATGTTGTCCTAAGAGACTTGCACTTCTGCCAAGAAAAGGGCCCTGCAAACTTTACTTTCACTTGTGCCATTTTGCCTCAGCTCACATGGGCAAAAGCCATTTGAGAGCCACAAAATCTACTTTGTCCTCACAATAAAAACAAAAAAAGTGTATAAAATTCTAAACAAAGTAAAAATCTAGTTATAATTATCTAAACCTGATGTTTTTTGTGTTTATGAAATTGTACATGTGATGTCTGGGCTTCTTGTTTTTATTAAATTTGCAAATATTGATTAAAAAAAGGGCCATACTTCATGACTTTTTGTGTGAATATGACATTAAGTCTAGGTAAGCTATTGCGACTACAACTTGGAAAAAATTACTTGCTTAGTTTTGAGTTTCTGAAGTGAAATGGCCAATAACTATCAATGATGATGATTGTTTTTGGTTTTAATGATTAAAGATGCTCAATTTTGGTTTGTTATTTTAAGATTTTCATGCTCTTTATAATTAATTAATTACCTTTATTTGTTGTAATAAACATTGATTTTGTTTCATTTTGAAGACAGAGCTTATCTCAGTGATTTTGGAGACCATACAGAAAAACTTTAATGTTTTATCTCTGTTTTAACGATTTTTTTATGACTTTAAAAACTTAATCAGATGATACTAAACTTCATTTTGTGATTTTTTCCGTTCCTATGAGCATCAAAATGAACCAATAAGCCTTATACACAATCGAGCGCCACATATATCCGGTTAATGTCGATGTATGCTAACTGCTAGCATACTAATAGGATTCCCAATGTACATTAGCATCCAGCTAATGCCAAGTGCTCTTTATCGATTTTGGTAGATTATGAGCTATATAACCAGGGCTGTAACCAGGGTTTCAAAATTGGTGAGGTCCAGACCTTGACCCCCCAACCCACACCCACACCCTAACCCACGCACAAAAACTTGTGTTATGAAATCAGTTTTGACCAGTAGTAGCTAAAAGTTCCTTTATATTAGACTGCACATAATCATACAGTGTGAAATGATGGAAGTCTATCTGCATAGATACATATACTTAATTAAAAAAATAGTAAAGGCCCACATTACTTTGCTGTGATATGATCTGTAAATGTAATCGATACAAATTTAACCCGTGAAAGTAAATATATGAAGAAACTATACATTTTTTAGAAAAAAAATATATATATATAAATATATCAAATGTAAAATTTGGTGTTATATTGGTACAGACCAGTCAATGACATCCACTGATTCTTTTATTTAGTATTCTGCCCTCACTAGAAAATCAGTCCAGCTCGACAGATAGGTAAACAGTGAATCAACTTCATCCAAAAAAAAAAAAAAAACATCCAGGAGATGAGATATGGTTTGGAGCGTTTATCAAGGTTCAATTTTTGTTCCATTCCATTCCAGTTCATTCCAGTTCATTCCATTTCAGTTCATTTGGATTCATTGAATTCATTTTTTGTGAAACTACAAACGGAAAAAGAAAATACAATGGTCACAATTCATAATGCTTGAGTCATAGACTACACTTCTCTATAAATCAACCTGTCTGCTTGTAATAGTCATTAACACTGCTAGAAAACATCATAAGTTACTCACAGACAGACAGGCCTTTACCCGTACTGAGTGAGTGTGTGTGTGAGTGAGAGACACTATAGATCAGCTAAAATGTTTTTTTTTTTCTACTGCTTTTATCAATTGTGGTGAAGGTCTAGATCAGGCCTTCGGTGTCAGCCCTCAGGGGCGACATCCTGTTTGGAGAAATAAAGCTTACATGGAAATGCAAAAAGTTGCTGTTTGTTGAGAATCTGAATGACAGAGTAAATCTATATCTATATCTAATCTATATTTGTTCAACTATTTGCTACTGAATCTGCATTTGGGTCCTGGTCTTAACCCTCCAGCCCTGAGACTTTGTGAGTAAGCATGCAAAACTTTGTTGCTCATCATCACAGAAACATTGCTCATACTGTAGCAACAAGTAAGCTGAATAACTGTTCATTTACAACAGACGGAGAGCTTCCACCTTTTGCTCAGACCATTTTATTCATTTTCCAAATTTAAATTTCTGTATACTTCCTTAATATCTACAATGTACCATGGCATGGTTTTAAGTGTGATGGAATAGCTGTTCCTTTTGTTTTTTAGAAACACATCTTCAAGAATTGAAGGACACCATTGCAGCAGAAATCCCAACCATACATGTTGTATCTACATGGACACAAAGGCAGCTTAGTACTGATGCAAGGATGAAAATGTCAAGGGCAGCACTTTTTGATGCCCAACTATCAGCCGAGAGGGTGATGAACCAAAAGTGCAACAGATGTGCTGTAGTTGAAGCTGTTGTCCGATGTCTGGACTGTGTGGCAATGGAAATGGAGTTCTTCTGTGCAAAATGTGACATGGAGGCCCACAAGAGGAACATCTTCCACGCTAGAGAAGCTCTCTTCCATGGATTTTTTGAGCCAATTCCCCCTACAACAGCTGTGGTTTTGGATGAGAATGACCAGCCTCAGTTTTGTGAACAACGTATGTAAACATGAACAATACATTTACCATGTCCAGTTACACAGAAATCCCATAACTATTGTGTATCAATGCATATTTAGAGTAGTTGAATCAGAACCGTGGCCAGTTGTGTTGATATTGTAGGGTTGTTATGCCATATTTTAAATTGGTTCATTGTTTTGAAAAACACATCAAGGAGGTTAAGAAAAAACTGTAAATAAACCCTTCATACTATAGCTTTTCCACCTTGATTGTAGAGTGCCTGCTTCCACTTTCAACTCCAGCCATCTGTAAGTGCCCCCAAGACCTCAGAGTCACTCCTCTGGAGCGGTTCGCAGCCCAGTGTGAAGCGGCTGGGATGAGAATCAGCACCTCCAAATCCGAGTCCATGGTCCTCAGCCGGAAAAGGGAGATCCTGCCCCAAGTGGAGGAGTTTAAGTATCTCGGGGTCTTGTTCACGAGTGAGGGAAGGATGGAACGAGAGATCGGCAGGCGGATCGGTGCGGCGTCCGCAGTAAATGCGGACTCTGCACAGGTCTGTCATGGTGAAGAGAGAGCTGAGCCAGAAGGCGAAGCTCTCTGTTTACCGGTCCATCTTCGTTCCCACCCTCACCTATGGTCATGAGCTTTGGGTAGTGACCGAAAGAACAAGACCGCGGGTACAATGAGCTTCCTCCGTAGGGTGGCCGGGGTCTCCCTTAGAGATACGGTGAGAAGCTTGGCTATCCGGGAGGAGCTCGGAGTAGAGCCGCTACTCCTCCGCGTTGAGAGGAGCCAGATGAGGTGGCTCGGGCATCTGATGAGGATGCCTCCTGGACACCTCCCTGGTGAGGTGTTCAGGGCACATCCCACCGGGAGGAGACCCCGGGGCAGACCCAGGACACGCTGGAGAGACTACATCTGGCTGGCCTGGGAACATCTTGGGATCCCCCAGGAAGAGCTGGACGAAGTGGCTAGGGAGAGGGAAGTCTGGGCTTCCCTGCTTAGGCTGCTGCCCCCGCGACCCGAGGATAAGCGGAAGAAAATAGATGGATGGATGGATATATACAATATACAATTCGTATGGAATTTGTCATAATTAAAAATAAAAAAATAAAAAAAGGAAATTGCTGATTTGTCAGTAAGAGGGAGGCTAACAGAGGGGACGGACAGCGTTTTGCGCTGGCTTCATGCTTGTAATGTGCGTCGGAGGCAGAGACTCCGACCGAGAGAGAGAGACCATTTAATTGAACTCACAATGTTTTGCAGGTTTGCGCATGCGTACTAAGGTCTCATGCTGATTAACATGGGCATCGATGAGACACAGCGCTTCTCTGCCTCTGCAGGCTGTGATACCGCGCCCTCTTTGAGGTCTCTCGATAGTTTGTTAGTCCAGACGTTTAGTAGAGTATACCGGAGGTGCCTGGCCTGTGTTCTTATGTTGTTGAGATACGGGTTATTTTTCTTATTTTGCTCTTGCTCCTGTGATGTAAATCCTGTAGAAATGCAGGTGAACGTATGTTTCGGGTTTTAATTTGCATTTCGTCTTTAACTCTGGGACTTCAGTCTGTCTTAGGGTTGCCAACCATCCCGTATTAGCCGGGACGTCCCGTATTTGAGCCAAAAGAGGCGCGTCCAGTACAGTACGTTGTTTGTCCCGGCCTCAGAGGTAAAGGCAAGATGCATTTTTTTTTTTTTCTCTGTGCGCCATGCATTGTATGTCTGGCTGCCTGCCATAGCCGTGCTAACGGTCGTGTGACCCAGTCCCTGTGCGTGCGCACTGTACTGTGTAGCGGGCATAGACAGTACAGTACGGCAGTGAGAGACTACCACCCCCCGGCCGCTGTGCTGTGTAGCGAGAACACCCCACCCCCCCACCCCGTCCTGTATCTCTCTGCCTCAAAGTTGGCAACCCTAACCCTAGTCTGTCTCTGAACCGTAGATGGGAAAGCTGATTAACATTTATTTACTTGGCTTGTTGCTGGTAACCGGTGTCTAGGAGTCCGGGCCAAAGTGAGGGAAAAGACAAAAGAGGAGGGAAAAAAGGTGCACCTTGTGCACAACCGCACATTTATTGAGGAAGCAAGACCAAAATAATTTACTCCCGCCCCACACACACAACGGCGTGCATGCTCTCAGATTGTCTCTCCTGCTATGTCACACGCGTGCACACACACACACACACACACACACACACAGCACAGACTGTCACCGTGTTAAAGGGGCAGGGCTGATCAGAAACAGTTTGTATGAGCAAATGTGAGCAGGGCACCGTATATATAACACACATATAGAAATTACAACTTTAGCTGGCTGCCTGCCTCCCTCCTCATGGACCTCACCGCACGTCACTGCTCTGGATTATTTTTCACTTAAAGACCTGTACAAAAATAACAGGCAACCAATTTACCATGCACCTTATTCTACTAAAAGACAAATCTGGAAGACAACACAGATTTAAAAAGAAAAAGGAAAAAAAGGAGTTGAGCAAAAAACTAAATATATATTATTGAATTTAAGAATTATGAAAAAAAAAATGTTGAAAGTTTATTAAATGTCAATTTAAAAAATAAAAGTTAGTAGTTGATTTTGGGGCAACACGTGGCACGAGCGCTGGTCCCCAGTCAACCTTTGTTTCTTCATTGTATTCAGCTGTATTTTGTTCTTCTCCAAGTTCTTCTTAATAAAGTGTTTTTTCTCTGTAGAAAACCGGAGCAAAGGCTCACCTGTGTCCGTGGTACAGGGAAGACTTCTCTCAGTTCCAGCAGGTGGACTGGGTCTCCCAAAAGTAGTTAATTTTAGGGCAACACGTGGGACGCGGGGTGGTCCCCAGTCAACCTTTGTGTTTCCATTGTCGATTAACTCTAGTTTGTTTCCCTCAAGACGCTGCTTGATGGAGCGTGTTTTCTCTGTAGACAATGCCCTGCTGAAAATTCCAGCTAAAACCAGCTACCAGCTACCATCTAGATCAGTGATCCTCACTATTTTTTACAAAAGAGCCACGTTAGCAAAGCAAAGTCAAGGGGAGAGCCACTTTTATAATGATATTCCAAGTCAGTGGGCCTGAGTCCAGCTCACTAGCTGGACTTAACTGGTCTGTTCATTAAAGACCAGTTATGTCCAGCTAAGACCAGCAAAGTCCAGCTAGTGAGCTGACCTAAGCTGGCGGGCTGACCAGCTAAGTCGAGCTCACTAGCTGGACTTAGCTGGTCAGCTTAAGCTGGATCTAGCTGAGGGTTGAAACAATTGTTCCCTTGTTGCTTGAGTGACCTTTCGATCCCTACAGTATGGAGATCTTTCAGTCCAGCTAGTGAGCTGACCTAAGCTGGCGGGCTGACCAGCTAGTCCAGCTCACTAGCTGGACTTAGCTGGTGAAATTACCAGCTTAGTCGAGCTCAAAGTCCTTGCCTGTGATTTCTTCTCTATCCTGAGCCTCTTTTTGCTGCTTTTTCTGGAGAGCGTGTCTTCTCACCAGCAACACGGGTCTTTCCTCTCTGTTTGTAGTGACTCTTTGTTTTTCACTGACCACAAACGCCCTGTTGACCTCTTTCTGAGCATGATGCTGGTCCTGGTTGCTTTGCCTCTCCTCCTTCATCTTCTGCTCCTTCTTGTGTTCTTTGTCTTTCGTGTGAGCAGAAAATGAGCCATGCATTTTCAATATCCTCTCCCGTTCTGCATTCATCTTCTTTGCCCTTTCTGCTGTTAAAAAAATCCTTTTTCCTTGGTTGTAGATCTTCCATGGACACACGGGTCGTTTGCTGCTGCTTTTTGTTTGTTCTGCAATTAGTGGTCTCGTGCAGTACAGCCTGTTTTCCAACAAATTGTATATTTAAAAAATGTTGTTGTTGTCTCTCCACTCCTGATGGATGACGAGGCATCTTTGAGACCTCTAACAATGATCTTTGGGCCTCCCTTCCTCTATTTAAGATACTTGTTGACATTTTTTGTTGAGTAGCTGATTGAAAATTGTTAAAGTTTTCAACCATCCGTTTGTTGTGTGCTTACTCTTCGTTGTATCACTACAAATGTGCCGTGCTGCAAGCAGTGTAGAACATTTGTACCCACATTTGTAGCGAGAGAGGTCTGACTGAATCAGTCAGGAAAGAGAGGCGGGAGCTGCAGAGGAGCAGCTCCCGCCCCTCTGTCCTGATTGGTCCGTCTTGCGGACCAATCAGGATTTCACAAACAAGCAGCAGCGCCCCAAATCCGCTACGTCATACCGCGGCTTGATGCGTATCGGTCTATGATAAGTGTGTCTGGCAGAATGATCGTCCAATATGGAACTGTCCATCTTTTTTTGTCAGATTAATGTGCTTCGTAAAGAGAGTAATTAAAGACGGAGGCAGAGAGCAGAAGTGGAGTAGTAACCACCTGTAATGAAGGCTGATATTGAGAGATGTTTGTGGACAACGAAGAAGCTTTTGAAGGCTTCAGAGAGCAAGTTTACCACGGAATCGGGATACCCGCTCGAAAACTGCGCCGCCAGCGAGTCTGTAATCACCCAATTGGCCGCGCATGGATGTATTTGTCATCCATGTGAATTTCAGTAAAACCGTCACTCCTACTAGCGACTTCAGTGGGTTGAATTATTTAATTGTACTTTTCTGAAAAGGCATCTGAAATACTAAACCCATTGCAGTATGAGACTACGACACCACAACTCCCAGGAGCACTGCCTGCACACAGTGTTTGCTCATTGGTCCATTCGCAAAGTCTTCTACTGACAGATGCCCAGATTTTTTTTACAGTCTTTAACCAAGACGCGCTGGTCTCCAGCCTTCGTCTTGGACACCAGCTCCCGGTGTTAAGCGCCTGATAACGTGATTTAAAACTTCACTCGCGTCTTGTTTGCTCTCTATGGTAAACGGATTCCGGGATTTAAGTCACAATCTAGCGCCAGATATTCCGTAACTTTTTAAAAGTGAGGACATTTATCAGATGGATAAGCTCACATTGCACCGTTCTCACCAGTAACACTCACCTAGAGCAGGGGAGGAGGAGAGGAGAGGAGAGGAGTGTACATAGAGAAGAGAAACTGATCATAGATATGAGAAGCTGTAGGAACAATATTTAAACCTCCTAATAAACAAACATTTTAAAAGTTTTATGTAAAATGTTCACTCTGGAAATACTGTAAACAAACCAAATCATTATAAATAAATGAAACTTATGGTCCAGTGTGACTTATATACATTGTTTTCGTCTTCATTACGCATTTTTTTGACTGATACGACCTCAAAAAATGTATGATAGTACTACGAAGTGACTTGTAGTCCAGAAAGTATGACACTTTGTTTATTAGTGAAAAATTAGTGTTGTAAATAAATATTAAAGTAGATGGTGTTTCTAGAAAGCTTTTTCAGTTTAGTTTTTGTTTTTCAATTAATCTTCAACCTTCACAACTTTCATAAAATGCAATATTAAGCTCCTCCTTTAATTACTTTGTTTCAATAATCTGCATATTTTCATATTTAAGGAGCACAACCACTTCAGAGCTGAATACCTGATTTAGGTAGTCCTTATTTGAGTGTGCACAGGGGTCATTTATATTTAAAAAGGTTGTTAATCTATTTCAAGTAAACGTTAGCATTTCATCATCCGCTTTAATCATATTTAGCAAAATTATCCAACAACAAAATTGTGGACCCTACCGGGAGCGATGGCCACAGGTACTGCTGCTGTATCGCTGACCAACCATGTGTGTGAACAAAAAATTAGTGTAACTGCGTTTAATATTATTATTATTATTATTATTATTATTATTATTATTATTAATAATAATAATAATAATAATAATAATAATAATAATAAAATGTGGGGGCATTTTTGCATTTCATTACAATTTCATAAATTTTGCAAATTTACAACACCCATGACAATCTTTTTTTTTAGTTTGTTGGTTTTTTAAATAAAATTTAAAAATTGAATGACAATAAGTAGCCCAGACATCACATGTACAATTGTATAAGTGAAAAAAAACATCAGGTTTAGATAATAATAACTAGATTTTTACTTTGTTTAGAATTTTATACACTTTTTTTGTTTTTATTGTGAGAACAAAGTAGATTTTGTGGCTCTCAAATGGCTTTTGCCCAGGTGAGCTGAGGCAAAATGGCACAAATGAAAGTAAAGTTTGCAAAACCCTGTTCTCGGCACAAGTGCAAGTCTCTTAGGACAACATAAACTCTGATTAAAGCTGTCAATGTTTATCCATTTCAAGACAATTGTTTTAATAAACAGAGCACATGTTCAGATATTTCTTTAATTGTTTTTTTATTTTGTTTGTTCATTTTAGACACTGAATATGTCTGTGTGTGTTTGAACAAAATACAATGGTCCATCGTATGGAATATACAATAGACCTGTATTTTATTCTTTTTTTTTTTTTTTCAAGAACATATATGTACATACATACATGTTACATGTGGGGAAAAAAACCTGCGCACCTGGAGAAAACCCTGTGACAGTAAAGATGTAAAGTCTTCAAAATACCCTCTGAGGATTTTTTGTGTCCCAAATCTATGTTGTCCTGTCTTATATTCGGCTTGGTGGAGCACATTGGCCTCCTACGAAATCTGGGCAAACTTTCCAGTGTGTCTGCAGCACAGCATGAAGATCTCTCAGTCCCTGCAGGTGGGTTTGGTCTTCCGTAAGTAACGTCTTTTCGGGCAATAGGTGGGAGGCGCGCTGGTCGCCAATCAAACTCTGTGTTTCCACTGTCGATTAACTGTAGTTTGTTTCCCTCAAGACGCTGCTTGATGGAGCGCGTTTTCTCTGTAGACAATCTGTCGTGAGAAGTCCGGAGGGAGAAAAAAAAACAAAGAGGAGGAGGACCCAAATGCAGATGATAAAAGGAAACTTTATTATAACTAACTCAAAAAATCAAACCAAACATGAAAAACTCCAACAAAAGAAACAAAACCAAAAAACACAAGGAAACTCACTGGAGGCACGGGAGACACATGAGGCACGAAGTCACACCGACAGCAAACGACAGCAGAAGAAGCACACGGACCACATGAGCTGTGTCCCAATTCAGGGGCTGCAGCCTACGGGGGCTGGATTTGTAGACCGATTACGTCACAGCGGTGCATCGGAGGCTGTCCCAATACGGAGGCTCCTCCTCACATATCCCAAGATTCATTGCACATGAACACCGAACATGATGGACACGGCCAAACTCCAAAAGGAGTCCTGGTTTATCCAGATAAGAAGGATATCTGGCAACAGCTATGTGATTGTGTTTCTAAAACATCAAAGAACATTTTGTTTTTCTGTGTGAAAATGTGTTTGGGCTCTTTTCAAGTAATATACTGAGGAAAAAGAGTTCTTTATAAATCTTCTCATTATTATATAAAAATATGTTCATAAATGTAAATTCTTTTGGGAAAAATATCTTCCTTGGTGGGTTTTTTTCCTTATTATTATTATTATTTTTTTACAGGGAATTCAAAAAAAGACATTAAATCATTTCAGCAGCTTGTATTTTATACTTTGTTATTTATCATCCCCCCAGCACTTGATCAAATGTTGAAAATGTACGTTGTTGCCTTACTCTCATGTAAATGGCGGTCTATACTCTATCAATAGGGATAATAATAATAATAATAATAATAATAATAATAATAATGCAAAATAATAAAAAGATAGAAAAAATTATCCTATTTTAAATGTGAGGTTTTGGTTTACGTGTGTTTTAAACCCTCCTGTTATGTTCCGGGTCAATTTGACCCGTTTTCAAGTTTGAAGATTTAGGAAAAATAGTTTAAAGTATTTTTTTGGTATGAAACTGCCTCTGCTTGCCTTAATTTGTGTAAGCAACATGCAAAATGAAAATGGTTAATCTCACATATATGCAACCCTCCCCTGCATGTTTATATCACATAGATACTGCTCGGGTCAATTTGACCCAGCAGTCAAAGTGGAGGTCAAACGGTGTCAGAAATGTCAGACTACTTATTTCTTTCTTTGTAACTGTGTGACATATTTCACCCCAATCCCCCCCTTTCCCACACACACACACACACACACACACACACACACACACACACACACACACACACACACACACACACACACACACACACACAGGTGCAGATGTTATAACTCATTTATGTTCCGGCGGGAAAACTCCACCCACATTCAGTGGACACTCAGCAGAGGAGGGGCAAAACATATAAAAGATTCTCTACGTGGGAGTCCTGCCAACATTACACTCTGTCAGGCAAAGCTTTACAAAATGAGCAGCACAAGCAAAACTTGGGATCAGCACTTTAGTAAAGTAATCATGGTCCTCTTGTTTCTAGGTTGCTGCTGGGGGAAAAAGGAAGAGGAAGAGGTGCCAGGTCTGCAGGCCATCTGATGATGTCAAGACGAGTATGACCTGTGCAAAATGTGCAAAATTCATTTGCACAAAGCACAGTGTGATGACATGTCACTCCTGTGCTGTGTAGATGTACGGACAGACACATAGACACATTGCTCATATTGTTGTTGCTTGTTATTTTGTTCATTTCTGGTTGACAAATAGTGCATGTATGTAAAATAAAATTCAATGTTTCAATGTTGTGCAAAAGTATTGTGTTTTTTATGTTGGTCTTTCAGAAGTAACAAAGTGGTGAAACAATAAAAAACAGTTTGGATATGTGTTTTTTTCAAATGAAAAAGGAGTGAAATATCCTAATTAAACCATTACCTTTGAGAGGTAAGGTACACTAAACATTGATAGAAAAGTTGCAGGGATTGCAGGGATTTTTTGGGTTTTGGACATCTTTCGGATGAATAAACATGCACCGGGTCAAATTGACCCGGGAACAACATCTGCTTGTGTTTCTTTGTATTCTGTTCTTGTTCTGTGTCACCTGTGTTAGTCTTGTGGAATGTCTGTGTCTCTTGTCTTTAGTCCGTGCTTCTTGTGTTGTTGATTTGGTTCTTGTCATGTGTATGTCTTTATGTGCTCATTTCTAGTGTTTTGGTGTCTTTTATGTATTTAGTAGCTGTCTTGAGTGTCCCTGTGTTGGTTTGGTTCTCCTTGTGTTTCCCTCCTGGTTGATTGCTCCTCATGTGTTTCACCCATGTCTTGTTCTGCACCTGTGGTTAATTACCCTGTGTATATAGTCTCTAGCTGTGTCCCAATTCAGGGGCTGCAGCCTACGGAGGCTGTAGCCTTCGGAGGACCCGGCCTTTGTAGCCTGTGTAGACCGCAAAGGTCGAACTGAATTGAGACGGTCTGGTCTACGAAGCGTTTCCTGTTGGTCACCCTTGACGTCACACAGCGCCGCCCTCACCTGTCAGGCTTACATTACTTTTAACCCTTGTGAGTTGCTCTCATTAACAGCCCTTTTAGGTCATCAGAGAACAAAAGCATCCTCTCCTAGAACTGCTATAAAAAAACAACGTATTTATACTTGTTTTTTTTCCCCCTGAAATCATTCCACTAATATCATTCCTAAGAGAAAAAAATATATCATTATAATATATGGTAGGATATATATCTTAATATTTAATTATACTTTTTCAGTTGTACGGAAAAAGAGACGCAAAAATCTTCAAGATAATAATAATTGGGGATTTTTTTTAAAAAGATCAGGCTGTATTTACATATGTTTACTCAGAATAAAATACACAGAATATGTCTATGACTGACTGATTATTCATTTCCGTGGTGGGCAACAAGAAACATAAACATATTGATAAACCTATTGCATATGATAAAATTATTTCGGGGAAAGTGGATAATAGCAAATCTACAGCACCTTCATACGGTAGTTATTTTTACCAATAAATGACAAGTGTTTCATCCATGAGCTAAATGTGTGTGTGTGGGGGGGGTTCCATAAAAACAGTGACATTATGTAATCAAATTGGCATTTAAATGGTTAAAATAAAATGAATTATTAAACATATGCTTTTTTTTTTTTATTTGGACTGAAGTTAGCTGAATGGTTTGAGCAAAATAGAGAACAAAATGTATTAATCTGTTATGTTATATAGTAGTTTGGGGGACAAGATACTTATGTTCTGAAGACTTTGATAGGCTGTGAATTAACTGAAAGGACAAACATGTCCTTGACAACCACCTGAAGATTCAAAATAACACATGTTTATAACTTACCAGTCTGAAAGTGCAACGAACACACCAACATGTGTCGAGTAATGTTGTTAAAGGTAAGCTCCGGTCGTCTCACCGCTGCAATCCAAGCCATCCGGCGCTTCTTCGTTAGCTCTGCGATCCGAGGACCCTTGTTTTTTTTTCCACGTCGTAAAAGAGAAAAATCTCAGCCCATCGATCTTTTTTCCATGTCGATCGTGAGACCGTTTGTGGCAAAGAACGACACAACAAGTCCGGACCATTGTAAATCGATCACAATGTCACGAAATGTAAACAGATTAACTCACTTTGGAATTGCCCGCTAAACCCACAATGCACTGCGGTTTCAGCACTTCCGCTTCGTCACTCTTTCAAGCCCTGTTTTGTACTAACAAGTGAACAATTGCCTCGATTGTGTCATGGTTTGGTTTTTGGTTCATGTTTTCTTGTGTTTTTGCCTTTCTCAGTTATTTGACCATAACTTTTCTTGTATTGCAGCAAATTGAATGAATCTGGGACAGGAAGCTTATTTTTACATAAATTTTGTTTTACACACCCCTAATGACACTGTCCTGTTGATTGTTTATAGAAATCAGACTGAAAAGGAATTGCCATTTAAATCCTCTTGTGAACCACGTTCACGCAGCCTCAAAGTGATACTCCACTTTCTAAGGTTAATCCACTAAATATGCACTCACCCCTATGTCAATGTGATGATGGTTGAAGGTCTTCAGTTCACAAAACAACCCTGGAGTTTCTGCAGAAAAAAGGGTAGCAGCCTCATCCAGTACAATGGCAGTGAATAGTGACCACAGATACAACGTTAAAAAAACAACACTCATTTTTAGCCTAAATGTCAACTGTAGCCTGTTGCCAGTACGATGTTAACATGGCGTCGATGTTGAGAGGCTTCGTATATCTCTTAATGGACACAGATACGAAGTCTTGAGGATCGCGGACACTTGGATTACACCTAAGAGAGCAGGATCGAGACATTTTGTGTTCTTTTTTTAACGTTGTATCCATGGGCACTAAAATGGTTTATTATGACAAAGTGGAGTATCGCTTTAATGTCAAGTAGTTCTTAAACTGAAAAGATGAAAAGTTTGACTTTCTTGTTTGATGCAACTTCCATTGGCAAAAGAGGCTGGCTCTTCATCCTCGCCCTCCACTGGTGGCAATGAAATCCTTCCTTTGCAAATCCTCTCTGTGCACGACCCAGCGGTAGCTCTCACCGAGGCCGGCCAACAATCCACAGATCTTATTGTGGTTCATCATGCGATTAGCCTTCAGTCCTGTGCAGGAGCTGATAAGGTGTCGCATGGTTTCCCTGGATTTCACTAGCTGGACTTAGCTGGTGGACTGACCAGCTCACTAGCTGGTCTTAGCTGGTCTGTCCAACAGACAAGCTAAGACCAGCTATAAACCAGCTAAGTCCAGCTACCAGCTTAAGCTTGAGCTAGCTGGAATTTTCCGCAGGGTCGAGACAATTGTTCACTTGTTGGATGCGCTATCACGTGACCTTTCAATCCCTACAGTATGGAGATCTTTCAGACCCAGCAGGTAGACTGGGCCGGCCAACAATCCACAGATCTTATTGTGGTTCATCATGCGATTAGCCTTCAGTCCTGTGCAGGAGCTGATAAGGTGTCGCATGGTTTCCCTGGATTTCAGTAGCTGGTCTTAGCTGGTCTGTCCAACAGACCAGCTAAGACCAGCTATAAACCAGCTAAGTCCATCTACCAGCTTAAGCTGGATCTAGCTGGAATTTTCAGCAGGGTCGAGACAATTGTTCACTTGTTGCTTGCGCTATCACGTGACCTTTCAATCCCTATGGAGATCTTTCAGACCCAGCAGGTAGACTGGGTTTTCCAAAAGTAATAACTCTTGGGGCGATTAGCTGGTCATTTCACAAGCTAAGTCCAGCTTGTGAGCTGACCTTAGCTGGTGGGCTGACCAGCTAAGTCCAGCTCACTAGCTGGCAGGCCCTCTTTACCAGCTGGTTAAACACTTTAACCATGTCTGTAGTGTAGAGGAGGGCTCTCCCACTGAAGAGGGTCCCCAGTTGTTTCAGCTGGTTCCTGGGGACTCCAAGGGACGCAAAGACCTTTCGGTTCGCTGGGTGCCATTTCCCTCTGGCACCCATGGGGAAGCCCAGCACTTCCACTGCAGTCGTATCAGGGTATTGGTGCGTGACCGCCTCCTTAAAGGGGGTGTACTTGGCCTCTTTCGCCCTCCGCCGTTTTTCGAGCGCATCTGCTTTAAAAATTAATTTTAATTTATTTTAATTAAAAGTAATTAATCAGATTGTATTTACATAGCACATAAACACATGGAATGCTGGTGCTGCAACAATTAATCAATTAATCGAACAATAGTCGATTATTAAATTAACTGTGAATTATTTTGATAATCGAATATTTGGTTTGGGTAGTTTTTTAAGAGAAAAAATTCCAAATTATCTTATTTCTGCTTCTTAAATGTGAATGTTTCTGGTTTCTTTGTTCCCTTACAACAATAAACTAAATATCTCTTTAGTTTGTGTACAAAACAAGACATCTGTGGACATCATCTTGTGGTTTGTAAACACTGATTGATATTTTTCAACATTTTTGCCATTTAATCGACCAAACAATCGTTAAATCGCTTATCTAATTGACAGATTGATCGATGATTAAAATAATCATTAATTGCAGCCCTATAGAATGGTGTTAGTTTTTATATGTTTCAGGCAAACACTTTTACTACACATGCTGGTGCATACAGTAATACATGGTCTCATTTTTCACCTGGTGCACACGTTACACTCTGATCCAAACGCCGCAGTGCTCATTTAATTCATTTAAATGGACTGCTCCACTTCAACTGCAGCTGTGCTAACGTCGCTAACACTGCTAACGTCGCTAACATTGCTAACGGAGCTAACTGGTAAACAGACTCACCATAACAATTACCGATGCCAGAATTTTCAACTCTTAAGTGGTTTACAGTGGCAGCAGAACAGACAGCAGAGTGGAGCACCGCAACAGGGGCTAGCTGAAGCTATCCAAGGCACAGATGCTCAGCGGCCAGAGCCATAACAATCGCTCTGTCAGCAAGCATGGCAGAGGTAACACCCTTCTCCCTCCCACCACCACAACAAAACAGGACTCGCGCTGTCATTGACTGTCAACATGGCCACAATACATCTCCCTCACAACATAATCTTACAGCGTCCATAAAAATTTACTGCAGAAACTGATGCCCACAGCCGTCTTATAATTAACATTAACCTAGTTCTTGAGGTGAAAACTGAGTGGGGAGGGGAAAAACGAGTTGAGACCCGCAAAAAAAAAAACAGGAAAAAGAGAGAAAAAAACAGCTTGACTGTTGCTAAAGAGGTAACGGTCCCTGAAGGTACATTTTAGTCTACCCTGATATTAAATTCCCGTGCAATGATATCAGCAAATTTTAGTTAATGTCAACGTTAGCTAACGCTACCTAAGTTAACATTTAGCATTAATAAAACAATTTTCATCCAACAAAACAACCCCCGTGGATTAAACTTAACGTGACAGAGCACAAAAGATGTCTCAACAAACCATTTGGTCATATTGCCCTTTTAAACTGAAGATGAATGTCCGAGTTTTTCTGAGCTAGCATCATGTTGACTAGCATGCTAATGGTAGCTGAAGATTTAGTCAGTTTTTTCTTTTTTCATTTTCATCGAAAGGTTGCTCCAAACATATACAGCTCTATATATCTTCAACTACAGTTCATTCAGAAATTAACTTACCTTTAAATCTCTGGGCTTCTTCATTTGTCAAATTTATCCCAGCCTGCTCCAGCTTCAGTAGAAGTTCCTCCGTGGACCAGTCCATCTCTGTCTCGACTTGACAGCAGCCAAGTGCTGACTGTTGGGCGGAGCAGTTGATGCGGGTACATGTGCCGTTGCGTCGTGGACGCGCATGTATCAGGTTATGTGTTTACTGTTTGACGTAATTTAGATATTCACCCTTCGTGAAATAAAAGACGAGGAGGGATGTCTTACCGGTGCCGACTCTGTTATCGCTGGACTTGTAAGTACTTGTTGATTGTTTACCATCCGTTTACAGTATTCTTGAGAACGTACCAGTATGTAGTTTTGTTTAGACCTATTTCAAGTGTGTGATATCGCCAGCTCGTGGTTATCTTTACTTTTATTCACTTGATCGCTTCAACAACGCGGGGGCGACTTCACGGTAATAAAACCAAGTTGAATTTAGCGATTTTCAACATTATCATTTAGTCAAAAATAAATAAATTAACTCGTTGCTATCTATCCTGCAAACAGCCGCTGAAGACAGAAGAATACCTTTGAGCAAAGTCCTGGCCTCTGTGATTTGCCTACAAAACAAATGCACGCGACCAGCAGATCAGTACCTTTACGGCAGTATGCACGCGCTCTCTGCTTGCCCAAACCCAACAAAGGCCAAAGAAACAGGTTTTAAATTAGGACAGGAGTTTTATTAACCAACCGTGAGCACAGCCCAAAACAACAAACAAAACGTTCCTATGAATCTAACCTTACCTGTGGAAAAAAAGACTGATGAAAAACAAATGACAAGTATCTTACCTAACTAAATTTACGAAAAACAGGAGAAAAGTACCAACAAAAGAAAACGGGCTTCTCCCTCCTGAAAATTCGCTTTTTTTTGGCTTCACACAAGTAATATCTCTCTAAGGTTTTACAAGGACATTCAGGCGGCACACGGCTCTTTGTTTGGCGTGGCAAGTGAGAGAGAGCGAGGGCAGGGCTTCCACTGGCTTTTAAAGATGGAGATGCCTGATCCCTCCAATCGAAGCTCCCCCCCCCCCAAAATCCCGTCCTCCAGCCGAGCACGAATCGCAACGACCGTCCTCCATCTCCACCTGTTGGGCTCACTCACGCACTCACACACAGGGGAGAGATACAACTAACAAAACATAAACCAACAAACAAATACATGACTGAGGGTCATGACATATGGGTTTCAAGATGTATTTTTATCTTTTAAACTCTTGAAGTAAAATTAGGAAATGTAAAACCTCGAAAGGAAATGTTTTTTATCTTATTTCTAGTAAAAGTCTTGAAAGACCTAATCAATGCTAGATTAACCTGAAAAATCCATTTTTTAAAAGTTCTTAAAGACCTATATGATGTCTTAATTGCACAAACTGCTGCGTATGGCACAAAAAAGTGTCTTCTTTAGTTTTTTTTTAGGAGAATTAGGGCCACATTGGATGGATTTTTGTGTGAATATGGCACTGTGTAGTAAGATATTGAGACTAAAACTTGGATAAAATCACTTGCTTAATTTTGAGTTTTGAAAGTGAAAAGGCCAATGATCATCTAAGACGATGTTTTTGGGGTTTTAATGATTAAAGATGCTCCTTTTTGGTTCGTTATTATAAGTTTTCATGCTTTATATTATAATTTAAGTGTCTTTGTTTTTATGAGCATTGATTTTGTTGAAGTTTGAGGGAAGAGCTTATCTCAGTGATTTTGGAGACCATGATGAAAAATGTTTTGTCTCTTTTTAATGATTGTTTATGACTTTAAAAAATTGACAACTTAAGCGGATGATACTGAAATGTTAATTTCTGTTGCACCAAACCAACCCATTGCATTTCAGTCCTTTACAGCCCGTGCTACAAAAAAAGCTACATTTGTTAAACTTTCTGTCTTTCTATATTTCATTTTGTGTTGTTGTTTTTTTTACTGTTCCTTTGAGCATCAAAATGAGCCAATACAACTTATGCACAATCTAGCATGACGTATATCTGGTTAAAAACTGGTTGGCATGTAAACTTCCAGTCACAGTAGAGTGCCGTGCTACCGATAGATAACATCAAATGTTTATCATTGAATTATCCAAAACCGTGCATTATCGTCATTGCTTTATGGTGAATTTTGATAGTTTTGTTCACGTTTTTAATTGTGGCCTGATTTTTTACACATTAAAGGGGATTATGTGTATCGTACACAGGGTATCCTTTTCAAGACAGGATGACAGCTCTCTTAGGCCTGAACCACAGGTATATAGATATATCCACATTTTTATGTCCAATTGGGCCTCTCCACCACACAAACACGGCGATTTCACCCACATCAACAGAGATTTTTAAAAACAGATAAAAAAGTGAAGAAATAAAAAAATATCCGGTTGAGTAGATCCGTGTAGCGGTGTTAAACGGAGCTGATGTTGACGCAATGACGTCAAGCGCCTAGCAACAAGTCACTGTAGCAACGGTTGCCAACAGCAAGAACGATGGCCAACATTTACCACGCTATTTCTCTGTTCTTTACACTGTTTGCCCTCATTACAGCTCTACAAATTAATGTAATGTTGTTGCATCGAAGCCAGTCCACAGCTTCAGCTTTTTCTTGTGTTTGACTGCGCATGCTCATAACGTTCTTCTTCTATGGTTTTCACATTTTGATAACCTGCCACTTATTGTACAGGCATGGCATTGCAGGCTTCAGAGGTGATCGTTTTCAGTTTGGCCTCTTCATATGGACAGAGATATTTCTGTGGTGTGGACGGAGATTTTTTTTTAAAAGGAGGACAAAGATATCTGATCAAAAAAAATCCCTAAACATGTGGTTCAGGCCTTAGCCATCTCCAAACCACTGCTGCATGGTGTAGAAGACATGTAACATATTGAATGTTCTGAAAATGAATCTCTTGTGAGGAAATTATGTACATCAGTCAGTGTGTTCAGTGATGAAAGTTGATATTCTGCAGGAAAAGTTTTATTGATGTATGCTAACTATACTAATAAAATTCCCAATGTACATTAGCATCCAGCTAGCGCCAAGTGTTCTGTATCATTTTTGGTGGATTAAGAGCTATATTACATGTTGAATTGATTAAAAATGACTCACTTGTGCAAGACTATTACACTTGTTTGTGTGTTTATTAATGAAAAATTCTATTATGCTGGAAGAACTAAGCTCTATCGATGTATGCGACCCACTAGCATGTATCTTGTAAGAGAGTTATGATACATGATTACACTTACTTTAAAGTATGATTAACCTGAAGCTTTCAACTTTAAACACAAAAGTAAGTCTTCTAGTTTAGGCTACTGTCAGCAAATTACCTGCAAAGCTCCAAACAAATAAAAACACGTACATTTGAAAACCTTTATATGACTTGCTACATAGTGTTGTACTAGATACCCAGAAGATTCTCTGTAAATCATAAACAGAAACTTCAGGAAACTCCAGCAAACACCATATTTATTTAATCTCTGCCATCATAACACCATCTACTGTCACTTTCTACTGCTTCTTTCGGTAACCAGAAATGCCCTTGCCACTGCATGCCAAAGTTCTGGTAACATACAGACAGCTGAAGTCATGAGACCGAGGAGTTCCTGCACTTCCCGGTCCATGAAAAGCCTCTCCTTTTAATCATGTTGGGCTGTAAAACCTCAAACATGTTGATTTCTGGTCTGACTCTGTTCATTAAGACTGTTTATCATCATAGTCGAGCCACATACAAACTAATTTTTACACAGTCTGTTTTATTTTGAAAGTCACAGGGTGTTGTTACGCCCAGCCTAGGGGTTACTGAATGTAACATAAAAGGACCATTCCTTTGTCAATCCCAAGGATACACCATCACAAAAAGACACGAAAACAAGAATGTTTGCAGTCCAAACCAATTGAACATTTAATTGTTCTTATTTTTCTTCACAAACATAAATTTAACTTCACCTCAGAGAGAGCAAGCAAAACAAAAACTACAAAACACTTCTATAAATCAAAAACCTTACCTGACTTCTCAATGAAAATAAAATATTACAAACCTAATCGATGACCCCCTAACTGAAAAACAGGAGAAAACAACCAGATGCTGTACTCTCCCCTACTTACCAGACTGCCTTTTAACGTACAATTTATCTTTAAACTAAGCACATTTAATCTTTACACAAGTTCACTTTCTTCAACACAACTGCTGCTCTGTGGCAAACGTTGGGAGTGAGGAAGGAGGAGGGTCGGCGTCTCCACTCGCTCTGTCTTTTTTAAACTGTCAGCCATCAGCTCCCAACCAATCGGCTGTCGCCCCTCCGCAGCGCTCCTCCAGTCGGCGTCGGATGCACCAATTCCTCACCACCCAATCAGGACACGCCACACCTGAAGAAGGCTCAGAGGGAGAGCACAGAGAGAGGAGGGAGGGAAACACAAAGCTCCTCTCCAACACAAATTGTACAATAAATATGTAAGGGATAATGTAGAGCGAGCCGGCCTGCATCACCCTGTCGGTGTTTATTTCTCTATAGTGACCGGCTCGCTCTACATTATCCCGCTTATTACACGGCTACTCACTAAAAAAATCAAAAATTTGACATCAAATGCTCATCTAAATGTGATTTTACTGATTCACAAAAGTTGTCATTGCATCCGCTTGAAAAAATAGTCCGTTCCTTCTCACGGTTAAAACAGTAACGGAAAGCAACGGTAACTCTGAAGCGAAGATTAGCTTATTTATAATTCACATTAAACTGAACCTTTCCATTGATGGTGACGTGGGACAAGGTGAATGGGACATCTTTGAGAATATTGATGCTGACGTCTCTGTCCTCATTCATGTCCATATTTCCTCCCTGCTGTGGCCCTGCAGCTGGCATACCTATAGAAATAGTTTATCACCGTTACAACTGCTCTCAATATTATCTCATCACTATCGCTTTAAGAGAGGCACTCACCCGATCTGCTGCTGCTGCCAGAATTAGAGGACAGGATCTTGCTCCACTTTTCCCGATCTGTACTGGTCGGAGCCCAGTAGCTTCTCAGACTGCTCTCACATCTGTGCCCTGTCACAGACATGATCTCCCTACTTGCCAGACCTGCCTGAGAGAGGAGGTGGACAGCTGTGCTCCTCAAGCTGTGATTTGTGTATCTCTTAGAAAGCCCGGCTGCCTGGCTGATTTGGGGTAACATTTTCCCGAGGTAATTGTGCCCCATGGGTTCACGAGAGTACCACACTGCTTGCCTTTTTAGTAGCTGTTGATCCTTTCTTAGTGGATGAAGGTAAAACGCTTTAGCGTCGGGAGGGCAAAGGGATAGATATTTCTTGAAACTGGCAACGGGGCAGTTTGGATTGTCAGGCTCAGCAAAGATGCATCCTCTGTAATTTTCTTTGCATGGATCTTTGGCATCTTTGTGGTTTTTTGTCTCAGCGTTGTGGGTGAGAGAAATATACTCGTTACCATGCTCGTCCTCTTTCACAATGAAAGAGTCTCTTGTCAGGTCTCGATTGCCTTCTCTCCCCCGTCTTGCGAGATGCAGCTGTACATCAAACCACACTTTTCGGACCAGTCCGACCGCTGTGTGTGGGGACAACGCCTCTGAGCACCTGAGGAGCTGCAAATCTGTTGCTGAGATGGGAGGGTGATGCTGGCTGACGTCTTTCCCGTTTTTACGGAGGGTTTTAATGACTGATTTAAATACCATGCTGGACTTGAAAGTAGCACAGTTCATAATATCAAATTTTGAGAAATTTCGGGATATCCCAGCCCTAATTGCAATGTAACTGGCAACTGAGTAGGTCTTGCCGCTGGAGTTTTGAACAGATGCATAAAATGATCGCAGCACCTGGTTGAGGCTTTCTGCGGAATAACCGTCAAAGTTTGTTGACATTTTCTTTTCAATTAGCCAGTCTAACACATTCATGGCCCATGCCTTGTTTCGTTTAGTATTAACTTCGTGTCTGTCTTCCTCAATCTTGTCAATTTCGGTGTCATCTAATTCCTTGTGTCTTTTCACCTCTCTTTCTTTCTCTTCGCTGGTTTCCTCTCTTCTTCTTTTCTTTAGCGGTGACTGGTCAGCCATCAACCATGAATCCAATGTTTCGCCTTCTCCAAATTTATAAAAGTGATTTTGGGAAAATATTCCATTTTTGATGGAGCAACGGGAAACAACAGAAAATTAAAGATGTCTTGCCGCAGGTATAAACGTTCGGCGGATTGATACATATGACGTGATTCGCCCGAGTAGTTCAGAAGCGTCCTTTGTGGTCCGCTATTCAGAATAACAGACCGTAGAATGTTGTAATTGACCAATCAGGATCGAGCATTTGACAATGCCGTGTAATAAACATGAATAACTCACAGTCATAACAGTGTTTTTAGGTAGTTTCAAGCCATGACTTCCTGTCCTGCTCGATCTGCCCTGCTCTTAATTTATGCATCACAGCTGTGTGTTGGTCTAAAACAGGGTGGCTGCATATTACCTGCAACACAACGGACCAGCCACGCAGACCTACTGCAACAGTACAGATCCTGTGTGAGTCAACACATTGACTTGAATGAAACCTGTTGGATCCATTTGCTGTGGAGACGCACTGCAGACGCATTCGGTGTATTTTAGCTGTGAATGGGCCTTTACCTGTACTGAGTGAGTGTGTGTGTGAGTGAGAGACACTATAGATCAGCTAAAAAAAAAACTTTCTACTGGTTTTATCAATTTTGCCATCACACAGTGGTGAAGGTCTAGATCAGGAGGATAAATAAACCCGGACATGATGAAGGACTTCAGTTTGACCCTGAGACACGGCGCTAGCGCAGTTTAGGGGCAACATCCTGTTTGGAGAAATAAAGCTTACATGGAAATGCAAAAAGTTGCTCTTTGTTGAGAATCTGAATGACTTTATTTACAGCATTTTTCAAAAACGGCTCGGAACTAAAGCACTGTGATGTCATAATGGGACACGGAATTGGAATGTGATCATGTCGCAATGTGCCTTCATCTCAAGGAACAAATGTTCTACACTGCATCCAGCACGGCACATTTGTAGTGATTCAACAAAGACTAAGCACACAACAAACGGATGGTTGAAAACTTTAACAATTTTCAATCAGCTACTAAAGACAAAATGTCAACAAGAAAGTTAAATAGAGGAAGGGGGGCCCAAAGGTCATTGTTAGAGGTCTCAAAGATGCCTCGTCATCCATCAGAAGTGGAAAGACAACAACATGTTATAGATATACAAGTTGTTGGAAGACAGGCTGTACTGCACGAGACCACGAACCGCAGTACAAACAAAAAGCAGCAGCAAACGACCTGTGTGCCCATGGAAGATTTACAACCAAGGATAAAGGATTTTTTAACAGCAGAAAGGGCAAGGAAGATGAATGCAGAACGGGAGAGGATATCGAAAACGCATGGCTCATTTTCTGCTCTCATAGAAGACAAAGAACACAGGAAGGAGCAGAAGATGAAGGAGGAGAGGCAAAGCAACCAGGACCAGCATCATGCTCAGAAAGAGGTCAACAGGGCGTTTGTGGTCAGTGAAAAACAAAAAGTCACTACAAACAGAGAGGAAAGACCCGTGTTGCTGGTGAGAAGACACGCTCTCCAGAAAAAGCAGCAAAAAGAGGCTCAGGATAGGGAAGAACTCACAGGCAGGGACTTTGTTCAGACTGAAATTGACAAAGCAACCTACAGAAATAGGATTGTGCTCACGTCTCATGTTATCTCTGAAGAGGGAGAGAGGGATTCAGGTGATACTCACAGAAATAGAGATGTAACGCAGCAAAGGTGTTTTAAACAAGCTACCTCCAAACCTATGCCTGCAAAGAGCATCCTCCCTTATGCAAAGGTTGAGTACCGTTCTGCACTATCAGGTGAACCTTTGCCCCGATTGTCTACCGAAAAAACATGCTTCATCAAGAAGAACTTGGAGAAGAACAAAATACAGCTAAATGACAATGAAGACACAAAGGTTGACTGGGGACCAGCCCGCATCCCAGCTGTTGCCCCAAAACAAAGTACTTTTGGAAGACCCAGTCTACCTGCTGGGACTGAGAGACATTACTGCAGTGCAGACACACAGGAACCTTTGCCCCGATTGTCTACAGAAAAAACACGCTTCATCAAGGAGAACTTTGAGAAGAACAAAATTCAGCTAAATGACAATGAAGACACAAAGGTTGACTGGGGACCAGCACGCATCCCAGCTGTTGCCCCAAAACAAAGTACTTTTGGAAGACCAAGTCTACCTGCTGGGACTGATAGACTCTACTGCAGCGCAGAAACACAGGAACCCTTGCCCCGATTGTCTACGGAAAAAACACGCTTCATCAAGGAGAACTTGGAGAAGAACAAAATTCAGCTAAATGACAATGAAGACACAAAGGTTGACTGGGGACCAGCCCGCATCCCAGCTGTTGCCCCAAAACAAAGTACTTTTGGAAGACCCAGTCTACCTGCTGGGACTGATAGACTCTACTGCAGCGCAGACACATGGGAACCTTTGCCCCGATTGTCTACTGAAAAAACACGCTTCATCAAGGAGAACTTGATGAAGAACAAAATACAGCTAAATGACAATGAGGACACAAAGGTTGACTGGGGACCAGCCCGCATCCCAGCTGTTGCCCCAAAACAAAGTACTTTTGGAAGACCCAGTCTACCTGCTGGGACTGAGAGACAATACTGCAGTGCAGAAACACAGGAACCCTTGCCCCGATTGTCTACGGAAAAAACACGCTTCATCAAGGAGAACTTGGAGAAGAACAAAATACAGCTCAATGACAATGAAGACACAAAGGTTGACTGGGGACCAGCCCGCGTCCCAGCATTTGCCCCAAAACAAAGTACTTTTGGAAGACCCAGTCTACCTGCTGGGACTGATAGAGTCTACTGCAGCGCAGGAACATCGGAAGCTTTGCCCCGATTGTCTACCGAAAAAACACGCTTCATCAAGGAGAACTTGGAGAAGAACAAAATACAGCTAAATGACAATGAGGACACAAAGGTTGACTGGGGACCAGCCCGCATCCCAGCATTTGCCCCAAAACAAAGTACTTTTGGAAGACCCAGTCTTTCTGCTGGGACTGATAGACTCTACTGCAGCGCAGGAACATCAGAAGCTTTGCCCCGATTGTCTACGGAAAAAACACGCTTCATCAAGGAGAACTTGGAGAAGAACAAAATACAGCTAAATGACAATGAGGACACAAAGGTTGACTGGGGACCAGCCCGCATCCCAGCATTTGCCCCAAAACAAAGTACTTTTGGAAGACCCAGTCTACCTGCTGGGACTGATAGAGTCTACTGCAGCGCAGGAACATCGGAAGCTTTGCCCCGATTGTCTACCGAAAAAACACGCTTCATCAAGGAGAACTTGGAGAAGAACAAAATACAGCTAAATGACAATGAGGACACAAAGGTTGACTGGGGACCAGCCCGCATCCCAGCATTTGCCCCAAAACAAAGTACTTTTGGAAGACCCAGTCTTTCTGCTGGGACTGATAGACTCTACTGCAGCGCAGGAACATCAGAAGCTTTGCCCCGATTGTCTACCGAAAAAACACGCTTCATCAAGGAGAACTTGGAGAAGAACAAAATACAGCTAAATGACAATGAGGACACAAAGGTTGACTGGGGACCAGCCCGCATCCCAGCATTTGCCCCAAAACAAAGTACTTTTGGAAGACCCAGTCTTTCTGCTGGGACTGATAGACTCTACTGCAGCGCAGGAACATCGGAAGCTTTGCCCCGATTGTCTACCGAAAAAACACGCTTCATTAAGGAGAACTTGGAGAAGAACAAAATACAGCTAAATGACAATGAAGACACAAAGGTTGACTGGGGACCAGCCCGCGTCCCAGCTGTTGCCCCAAAACAAAGTACTTTTGGAAGACCCAGTCTACCTGCTGGGACTGATAGACTCTACTGCAGCGCAGACACACGGGAACCTTTACCCCGATTGTCTACGGAAAAAACACGCTTCATCAAGGAGAACTTGGAGAAGAACAAAATACAGCTCAATGACAATGAGGACACAAAGGTTGACCAGAGACCAGCCCGCATCCCACCTATCCCCCAAAGAGTAACTACTTTTGGAAGACCCAGCCTACCTGCTGGAACTGAGAGAAGTCTCCACTGTACCACGGACACATGGGAACCTTTGCCCCGATTGTCTACAGAGAAAACGCGCTTCATTAAGAGGAATCTTGAAAAGAACAAACTGGAGTTGACTGACAATGGAAACACAGAGTTTGATTGCCGACCAGCGCGCCTCCCACCTATTGCCCGAAAAGACGTTACTTACGGAAGACCAAACCCACCTGCTGGGACTGAGAGATCTCCTCACTGTTCTGCAGACACACTGGAAAGTTTGCCCAGATTTCGTAGGAGGCCAGTGTGCTCCACCAAACAGAATATAAGACAGGACAACATAGATTTGGGACACAAAAAAAATTCAGAGGATGTTTTGAAGACTGTAGAAACACCTCGTCCACCAGCTCAGACAGAGAAAACTCAGTCCACCAAGAAAAGTGCGGGGAGGCGTAAGTTAATTCTTACCAAAGAATCAAGCAGGGGTGAGGTGAAATGTATCCCCCATCCACCCACTTCTTCAAAGAGGTCACCTAAAGCAAAAAGACCTCCCTTCCGCTAATGTGACCCCTTAAACAGCCTCAAACATCCTGAGGGCCATAGCGGAGCACAGTTGCGTTACATCTTTACTGTCACAGGGTTTTCTCCTGGTGCGCAGGTTTTTTTTCCCACGTATAACATGTATGTATGTACATATATGTTAAAAAAAAAAAAAAAAAATACAGGTCTATTGTATTTTCCATACATTAGACCATTGTATTTTATTCAGACATATTCAGTGTCTAAAATAAAATAAAAAAAAACAGTTAAGAAATATCTGAACATGTGTTCTGTTTATTAAAACAATAGTCTTGAAATGGATAAACATTGACAGTTTTAATCAGAGTTAATGTTGTCCTAAGAGACTTGCACTTGTGCCAAGAAAAGGGCCCTGCAAACTTTACTTTCACTTGTGCCATTTTGCCTCAGCTCACATGGGCAAAAGCCATTTGAGAGCCACAAAATCTACTTTGTCCTCACAATAAAAACAAAAAAAGTGTATAAAATTCTAAACAAAGTAAAAATCTAGTTATAATTATCTAAACCTGATGTTTTTTGTGTTTATGAAATTGTACATGTGATGTCTGGGCTTCTTGTTTTTATTAAATTTGCAAATATTAATTAAAAAAAGGGCCATACTTCATGACTTTTTGTGTGAATATGACATTAAGCCTAGGTAAGCTATTGCGACTACAACTTGGAAAAAATTACTTGCTTAGTTTTGAGTTTCTGAAGTGAAATGGTCAATAACTATCAATGATGATGATTGTTTTTGGTTTTAATGATTAAAGATGCTCAATTTTGGTTAGTTATTTTAAGATTTTCATGCTCTTTATAATTAATTAATTACCTTTATTTGTTGTAATAAATATTGATTTTGTTTCATTTTGAAGACAGAGCTTATCTCAGTGATTTTGGAGACCATACAGAAAAACTTTAATGTTTTATCTCTGTTTTAACGATTTTTTATGACTTTAAAAACTTAATCAGATGATACTAAACTTCATTTTGTGATTTTTTTCTGTTCCTATGAGCATCAAAATGAACCAATAGGCCTTATACACAATCGAGCGTCACATATATCTGGTTTATGTCGATGTATGCTAACTGCTAGCATACTAATAGAATTCCCAATGTACATGAGCATCCAGCTAGTGCCAAGTGTTCTTTATCGATTTTGGTAGTTTAAGAGCTATGTAATATGTTGAATTGATTAAAAATGACTTTTGTGCGAGACCATAGACTGTAAAAAAATGGACGCCATCTCGCTCGGCTTAGAGTGAGGTCTCCACAAAAACTATTCCCCCTGGTGACTGGCTGCAGTATAGGTCATAAACCCTGCCCCACCAGTCATTCCAGATGGGATGTGCTCAAACTTTAAAAGATTAATACACCTCGTACAAATGTTTCTCACATCCACATGCCGTGGCGGTATGAAGGTTTTATTGTGCTTCATTGTGTTCAAGTTATCTTTTGTATGAAAACTTTATTTTTCAGTAGTTATTAGACGTTAAAAAATGGGGTTCTTCATCACTTTTCACGATGATTGACAGCTGCCGTTCTTGCGTAGTTCTTTTGTGAATAGCAAGTACGTCGTAAGGTGCCCGTAAGGAGGGATTAGACATTCATCGTGATTTAAACCTTCTAATTGTGGAAAAAAATGAGTTGTTCTGCAGTGAATTGTGCTAACCGACACGGATCTAAGGGATCTTTGCAGTTTTTTCGGTAGGTTATTATATTTGGTCTTTTTAATATTGTGTTTTAGTCATAAGATGGCAGGCTAGCTAAAACCGTTAGGCTAATATAATGCAGTAAATAGGATTTATTAATACCAAGGATTCAAGCTTCCCTCATATATATATATATATATATATATATATATATATATATATATATAGATATAAAGTTCGCCATCTGTGGTTCCGCATCATTGAACACACGAAACATAAGATGGGTCAGGATCTCAATTACAAGTTAAAAGGGTCATGTGGCCTGCTTTATTGTCAAATCACTCTGAGTCTGTCAGAGTGATTTGATATCTGTTAGAAACAGGGTTGATTAAAAGATCAATTGTGTCAAAAGGGACTTTTGGGTTATTTTTTTGATCTGTGATAATTTTAGTAAAATATGTTGTCCTTGCATTTCTGAGAGCGTTATTATATATTTTCAGTTGCTCACAGTACATCTGATGGTTAATTGTAAGTTTATTTTTCCTCCACTTCCGCTCAGCTACCCTGCAATTTCTTTTCAGTTTTTTGATTTCCTCATTTCTCCACGGGAGTGTGCGCTTAGGCACTACCTTCTTTGTTTTCAGTGGAGCAACAAGATCAAGTGATGACTGTAGTTTATAAATGAAATGTTCGAAAGTAAAATCACAGGACGCAGGTAAAATAGCTGAGGGATGTTTCTCAAAGACTTCAATAAAATTTGTAGCCACTTCTGGGGTAAAATAGCGTTTCCTGACAGTTCGCACTGAGGTCTCCCGCTGAATAAAACTGGTGACATTAAAAAACACACAGTAATGATCTGGCACAGCCACGTCAACAACAGAGGACACACTGGCTGACAGGCCATAGGTGAGAACTAAATCCAGGGTGTGTCTTCTGTTGTGCGTTGGTTGTGTGACGTGTTGTGTGAAGCCAAGGCAAGAAATTAAATTTAAAAACTCTCTCGCCATTGAATTAAATGGATTGTCTATGTGTAGGTTAAAATCACCAGATATAACAATAAAACTGTAGGAGGCATGGATTATTGATATAAATTCAGAAAATTCACTGATTAAAGCAGCATCATGTTTTGGTGGTCTGTAAACAGTGATGCAGAGAATTGAAGGACTGCTAAAAACAAGTGCATGGTGTTCAAAGGTGGTGTACTGATCAAATAGTATTTGTTTAGTCTTAAGTGATTGTTTTGTTATAGATGCAGTACCACCACCTTTCCTGCAACTTCTGTGAGAGAATGTAAAGTGAAAATCTGGTGGGGAGGCCTCAGTGAGAATAACTGGCGCGTCTGCACCCAGCCACGTTTCAGTTAAAAACAAACAATCCACCTCGTTATCTAAAATCAGGTCATTAATAATAAAAGATTTGTTCAGAATGGAGCGAACATTTAAAAGAGCCATGTTTATAGTGGTAGGTGATTCACAGACTGTATGAGTGGATTGTGTATGCTTTGGGAGAGGTCTGAGGTTATTGAAGTTCACAGAGTGGACATGATGTGCAACGGCTTTCTCACGGTGAGAGATTATGACAGGGATAGGTGAGTTGTTAGTGAAAGTTGAAGGCCCAAGTTCAGTATGTGTGTGAGTGGTGGAACACAAAATGTAGGAACTAGGACCCAGGGGACATCAATCAGAAGGGGACAGAGCGGTCGGCACAGGTTTTGGGTAGTGGAAGGAAGGTGCGGGGTGCACATGCTGTACACCGTATGCCAGGTTGGCGGAGAGCACGCGGGTGCCAGCCCTGTTTAAATGAAGGCCGTCGGGTCCAAAAAGATGTCTCCTCTCCCAAAAGGCATCGAAATTGTCTATAAAAACCAATGTTGTGGGTGGCGCAGGCAGAGGAGAGCCAGGTGTTCAAGCTGAGTAGCCTGCTAAAGCGCCCCATGCCCCGTCCACAAGTGGGGGTGGGGCCAGAGACAAAAACACTCAGCTGGTACTGCGAGAGTTTATTAAAAAGCTGTATGAAGTCATGCTTTAGAAGCTCAGACTGTTGTCTGGAATTGTCGTTGGTGTCGACGTGAATAAGGACTCTGTTTACCTGTGGATGGGAATCCATTAGACCGGGGATTTTCTCAGATATCTCTGAAATGGTGGCGCCGGGGAAAAGACAGAGTGGAAGCCCCTCGCAGACGAACATTCCGGATGATGGAACCCCCGAGGATGAGAGTCGTGGCTTGTTGTCCGGTGGAGGGAGCCCGCTCAGAGACCCCGTCGTCCCCGCCAGCCCGGTAGAGAGAACGCTGGGAGTGCCATTTCACCGCTTCCTTGAGGAGCCGCCTCCGTTGGTCTGAGGGACAAGAGGAAGAGGGTGAGTGGCCTGATGCTGGACGGCCATCCGTTGGGGCACCGGGATCCATGAGAGGAGGGAAAGCTGTGGCGTCCGTCAGCGGGGGCACAGTGGGATCCGTACCGGGCGGAGAAGTCTCCTCGTCTGGAGCCCCAGCAAGTTGGTCCATGCTCCTGGATAGTATATATATATATATATATATATATTTTTGTTTATTTATTTATTTTTTTCTTGTTAGCCTAGGGGAGGCACTGCCTCCCCTGACCGCACACCACTGATCCAGAGTGTGAACTGTTTTGGTCCAGACTAACATTTTGCATTGGTTGCACTGGTGGGCCTAACTGTATTTTTTTTTTTTTTTTAGGTGCAATTTAGGTGCACCCAAATTATTGGGCATCATGTCAATCAAAAGTTAATCAAACAGCACAAGTCTGGGAGCAGTTTGAGAATGTGATTTGGATTTTTAATCCTTATTTTAACAAAGTCAGAAGTACTTATTTTTATCACCTGCAAAGAAAATACACTGGTAAGGTTTTCTTGTCTTAGCAAAGAAAATGAACTACATTTTTCCTTTTCTTTACATCAATTCATGCATCAGTTTCATCTTTCAATAGCTTAAAAGGAGATGTTTTCTGGACTTGTCAGGTGAATGTGGCTCATATTTAGGTGTATACCTGTAATAAAGAAAAAATATTAACACTTGAGTAGATTTCAGGTTTCACACTGTGACTCTTCAAAACAATCCTTTGTGATCCCTTGTTTGTCTCTAGGTGAAACACCATGCTCATAAAAATGAAGAAGAGCTAAATAAAGCATCCGCCACAGCACGCATCAGGAAACAAAACTGAAGAAAGAGGGAACAGAGCTGGAACCAAGACAAATAAAAGTCAACAAAACAAAGGGAAAAAAAAAACAAGAACAGAAATCTTTTTATTCGACCGATAAAGGTCATAAAACACCCTTCACTTCCGCAAATGACCTCAACAAAAAAAGCCCTAAGAAAAGGTCAAAGGTTGGGGAGATGGGTGGGTCAGCCACGACATGCTCTGACGAGTGTCCATTAAAGGTCAGACTCCGCCCAACAATCAGGGATAACTCAATGTGAGGGTGTCTCTGAAGCGGTGGAGTAGCTGTCAGGAGATGTCAGGAGAAAACATACACAACACATCTCTCTGAGCATTTTATTCATCATCAAGGAAATGGGGGGGGGGGGGGGGGGGGGGGGGGGCAAAATTCAAGATTATAGTCTGACTATTTGCACCGGTGGTCAACTTTTCATCTTTTAAATGTGCCTTAAATGAGTATATAAACACTGAATCAAGCAGAAAATATACCTGCATTTGAAAAATGACCAAGAAAGGTCACAAAGAAGAAAGAATTGAGTAAAGATCCCTGAGGAACTCATCTCACCTAACTGAAAGATGTGTTTGAGTCATTAAAAATGAGAGCAAAATGGTCTCAATTCACCTGGAGGTGGATTATTTTTGTATGCTTAACAAACTAATATCCCAAAAATCAAAGTACCAACAACTTTTGAGTCAAAAATAGACAGGGAATCACAAGAATGTGATCATTTTGTCCTCTGGTTAAAGAAAAGCTGCAGCAGAATCTGTACTGAGTCCCTTTGTAAGTCAGGGGTTTGTCCCTTAAGGGTCAAAGGTCACGTCCCAAAGTGATTAGAGCTGAGTGAAGCTGCTTGGTGTGCGCTGACCCTCAGGCGTCTGCAGGAGTTGTGTGACGTGGAGCTTTGTTTTAACTGTTTTTCATGCTGACTGGAGGTTTTTTAAGCTCCTTTCTTCAGCTGTTAAAGGTCTGCGAGCAGTCCCTGGGCCTGTACGGACTCTTATATAACTAACAGTACCCGGCTCAGTGTTGGTGTGTTATTGTGCAGACGCTGAGATGACGAGCAGGCACATGGTCTGTAAGAGGATTCTCCGCCCGCTAAACATCGCTCTGCTGGGTTTGTTTTCTTTCTTTTTCTGTACTGGTCCTGAGACGCCCGTGGTCCTCCCTGCTGTCCATCATGTGTCTCACTCTCTCGGCTCTTCTTCTGTTTGCAAACCAAAAGAGGAAGTCTCTGAAACCACTTCTTTCTTTTTTCAGAGTTAAGGTTTGTGCTGATTCACTGCTGCTCTGCAAAGCTACACACACACACGAAAACACACAAACACACCACGCACTTCTCAGCTGAAAACAAACACTCAGAACTTATCTTTTTGTTAGTCAGCCTTTCTTTACTTTAAAACCTTAAAGACGCATGAAAACTGAGCAATCAGACTGGATTACTTCTCCTCTGGTTGGACTCAAAGTGCTGACTTTAACGCGTTTAATCTCATGAGAACAAGACTCTGTAAAATCAACAGGTGTTTGACTTTTTTGCTGGATACCCAGTATTTTTTTTCAACATTGCTCTACAAAAGATCTGATTTACACTCAAGCACACTTTATGAAAAGAACTGTTAGTCATTAGAGGATGTTGTAAATTTAATAAGTTTTATTTATCTATGAGTTTTTCCTGATAAATTCTGGTATCCTTAAAAAACAGTTACACAAACAGCTGCTGAGTTTTACCCAAAGACACAAGATGAACAATTGCAGTCCATCGCGAGAGCAGGAAGCGAAGCATGGCGCACGAGGAGTGTGAGCATTAAAATAAAACTCATGGGGACAGTGACTGACAGTATAACACAGGAAACAATCACAAGGGTGACAAACAAAAGAAGGATAACACATGACACGTACAGAAAATGAGACGGGAACACCCAGGCAAGGTTAGATTGCTTTCATGTGACATCACATTGCTGCAAAAATTCAGATGGAAGGCAGGAAGTACCTTGAGAATCTGGTGTTAGAAAAAATCAAAATGCCTATGTGTTATTTTCAGCTGCTCCAATCGTTTTAACATGGACTTCTTTGGGACTTTTTAGGCTGTCCTAGCCCTTAGGGTGACGTTGAGTTGGTAGTCTGGGCTCCGACAGTCAACCTTGGTTACCAAAACACCAACTTCTCAGTGACAGCAGAGCTTCAACCACATCACTTGGACTCCGAATGGCACTTTCACACACTAACACCTCCTACACTAACACTGTGGACACATTCTCCACTCTTTTGCTATTTCTTTATCAAATACTTCCCTGCTTCTTCTTTATTTCATACCTGCACAGTAAAAGCTGAACACCCAGATGCTCTTTCACTACATGACATACAGCAGTATATTTATGTAAGTGACAAATTTTCCTGCTTGTATCGTTGACTGTGATGTGTTGTGTGTTGTTTGTTTACATTGTAGCCACTTCTGCTAGCTGCTAGCATCTTATAATAAAACAGTGTAATCGTGCGGCCAAACCAAACGCGAACTCGCGAATTAATTCGCGCAGATCGCCCATCACGTGCCGCGTGAACGCCCGAGTCTCGACGCTGGACTATTTTGACAAGCTGAGGGGCGAACACACGTTAGCGTGTTCCTGTGCAGGCGGAGTAGAGAGCCCGTTCATTTAAAGACCGAAAGCCTAAAAGAGCATCTGAAAACAACGAGCTGTGGTTTAAAAAGCATGACAGGACAGTGTGTGAAAGCTTTGGAGATCACAATCAAGGCCTGCTGCCTCTCCCTGGTAATCCACCTCCACCGGCCCTGCCTGGCTGTTTCCTGCGACCTCATCCTCCATCCCTCGAACATCCGACCCCTGTTTCCAGAGGTCTCCCTGAGGATAATGAAGGAGTCGAGGAAAGAGAGGACCGCAGAGAACTTCCATCTTTTCCCTGGCTTTGCCCCTGCCCTGCTTTTTCCTCCTCTCTGTCAGGCTCAAAACTCCACTGAGGAAAACACAGTCAGACTTACGCCTTGCTCACATTGTTTCCGGCACGGTTGCAGTCAGGATACGGTGCGGATTTTCCGCAAGTTCACGTTCTTGCCTGCTTTATTGCTCTAATGTTTATTATTTTTAATAACCTTACTTTTTTCTTTTCTTGAATTATTCTTATAATAGTATGGGATGTGTCATGTAAAATGGGATGACTTTCCACTTCAAGGATGAGTCTCCCGTCGTCCCTTGTTCTCAAAATGCAACTTTGTGTCACCGTAATGCTACATTTACTACTAGCCCGAATGTGCTGTCAAAGAAGAGTCAAGTTACATTAGTTTGTTCACTGATTTTATTTTTAAAAAACAACGGATCTTCATGCCACCCGGCAATTCATTTCCTGTATAGCTCGTCATATTTCGTTCAGCTTGGCGGAGACCATCTCCGGCGTCCGGAAAAGGTAGACTTTTTTCCTTGTGCTGTACGGCTCCTGCAACTGGACTCGCACCGCGTGGGGCTAATGTGAGCATACAATAGTGATTTTATTGATACGGATTACATGGGGAAGCTGCACCGGACCCACACTGGATTCAGTGTGAGCCTGGGGTCAGTGATGACCCGTACAGGCAAATCCAGCTGGGAACGAATGTTTACAGAGCTTACCTTCAAAACCTGTCTCCTCAGCAACTTTCACTAAGCGTGCTCTTTTTTTCCAGTCTCTGTAGAGTACACACGTCGTATCGTAAAACTCTGGATGATGTCACACCGCACAGATTGTTTTCTCCACCATCTTTCGGTGGAGTAAGAGCGGTTCCCCCACAATGTCATCAAATCAATGATGTGGGGGAATGTCATCGCTGATTGGCGGCCACGGCAAGCCTTCACGTGAATTTGTGTCAAAAGTTCAACATTTTCAACTCGAGCGAATTTGCGTCTGGCGCCTAAACTCGCGAAAGCCCCAAACGCGCCGCTCCAAACGCGCCGGCCGAGGCCAATCGCCATCTAAATGTGTCTTTGCATTGACTTTGTATGTAATCGCGCCGCAAATTTGCATTTTATGTGGCCATACCATAAGAATTAACACATGCCCTGGTGAGGAGCAAACAATAATCACTGTGGATCTTTTTGGTGCCAAGGCTGTGGACTTTTATAGGCATCCGTCAGCTGTTTGGTGTTGTTGGATGACTGAAAGACCAGATAGTTTGTGATATCTACGAGCAGCCCTGTTGGCTCTCTTCTTTGTCCGGTTCTTGTAATTTATTTGTCTCTTTTTCGGAATCTTTGTATTTGTAGCGGATCATTACTTTGTATGGTTCATTTGTTGGTCATGGACACCAAACTTTTTGTGGCTTCAGTGATATTTTTACTACTTTTTCTCCCGTGTTTGTCTGGAGATCCTACATGTAACCATGGCTGAATTGTTTACATGTTAACTCAGCCGTTAGCAGTCTATAGCATGTCAATGCTAACTGATGTAAGGCCTGATGATTTACCACAAGGTGAGGAGAAGGAGGTGAGGACGACGTGTTGGTTCTCAGGTGTGAGCTGTGAAGTGACGACATCGACCTGTCCTTCCATCCATCGTTACTGGGAACGTAAGATCTATCTCCAATAAGATGGACGAGCTAGCTGTGCTAACACAGCAACAGAGGGAACACCAGAAGGCAGAATAGCATCATGCTATTCACAGACATGGCTACTGAACAGACTGCTGAAGAAGCTCAGTCCTGGACCTTGTGGAGGTGGAGACTGGCTGAACTGGAGAATGATGGACAAGCTGTCAGCATCTATTTTCATATGGAGCTTTTTGCATTTTCTATACACTTTCTTACTTTTGTTTTCTTGATTGCTGCTGTAACTTCAATTTCGTTGTACTTGTTACAATGACAAAGTTCTTTTCTATTTCCTTTCTTTTCTATATCAACAGCCTTGATTGTCTGCAAATTTTGAGTCCCTGTCAAAAATTCACTGAGCTTCTTGAGATATCGGTCATGTCCAGACAATTTGTTTATTAATTGCTTGTATCCTTGGTTTGAAAGTGGATCTAAATTAGAGTCCCTGCAACGGTTTCCTCCTTTTTTACTTCCTACCCTCCATCTAAAAACACACCGTCTTTGCACGTCATCATTATTACCCTATAGCAAAGTCCCGCCCTCTAAGACAATGAGCCAATCACAGTGCTTATAGCCATTCCCATACACTCAGACATTCTCTGCCTGGATGTCCATTGAAATACATTGCAGGAAGTCAGTTTTATGAACTTTTTCTGAGATTTTAAGGTCAAAGGTCACTCTGACACAAGGTATCTTGAGAGTCTGGGCGATGGGGTGTATTTTTAACCCTTTTCTATGACACATCTCAACAGAGAAAAGTGTCTCCTTTGGATAAAGTTGGACAGTTGACCACAACATCAACTCAACGTGAATAAAAACAAGAATGTCCTGACCCTAACCCTAATCTGTCGTAGGTAAGTAAACACCATATTTGAGGAGGCATATTGTGACTTTGCTGTAAAGAAATATAAAGTTATCTTTAGCACTAGAACCACCACTGCAGTCTGACAGATGGTTTGGGGTTCTCTCTTACCTTAGCTAACGTTAGCTGTCGCTAGCTGTGTTTTTCATCCTGTCTCTTTGTTTGTTGGGAGTTCAGCCTATTTTGTTTTAGTTTTTATACTTTGGGGACTTTGCACATCAATGTTAGCTGTTGTTCGAACGGCACTAGTTAAACAAATGTTAGCTTCTGGAGCTTAGCTTCATTAGCTTACCTGTAAAAACAGAGATAACAAAGGTTGGCAAACGTTCTGCTGAATGCAGGGTTCCCGCGGATCCTTGAAAAGTCTTAAAGGGCATTGAATTCATAGTTCTAAAAATAAGGCGTTAATTGGCATTAAAATGTCTTAAATCCAATTTTCAAAAGTCTTAAAAATTTAAACACATAAATAAGATTTATGTTCGAATGAACTAAAAAACTATTTATTTTAAAAAAGAATTCACTGATTGAAAACTATGAATAAAGTTATAAAAACGGGCTTAAAAAGATAAAAAAAAAAGGTCCAGAAGTAGGACAAAGTGTATGAATAAAGGTCAAAAAAGGGATGAAATTGCAAAAACTGGGCAAAAATGGTACAAAAGTGGAAAAAGGATTATAAATAGGTGCAAAACAGGTATGAAATTGCAAAAAAAAAATTAAAAAAAAAAGGGGAAAAATGTGAAGAAAAATCCAAAAGTAGCTTTGGAAAATAGTCTTTGGCAGCAAAATTGGGAATTAAATTTGATATTAAATTTCAAAAAACATGTAAAAATTACAAAAATGTTTCTGACAGTGGCCAAAAAACGATGAATGGGGGGCAAAATAGGCATAAAGCTGTAAAAATGGGGTTAAAAAGAAGGCAAAAAGTGATGTTTTATTTAAAATAAACATTGGGTAAAAATGGCCTCTCACCCAGGTAAATCATGTGGTGTTTTTATTTTGTTGTTTTGTTTGTTTCAATTGTGGTTCGTTGTCGACTTGGTCTTAAATTTGATTTCAAACGGCCTCAAAAGTCTTAAATAGTCTTAAATTTAACTTGGCTTGAGCTGTAGGAACCCTGTGAATGATTCAGTGTAAATACTGTAGCTCCAAACTAACAGACACACTCTTGGTAAAGATGGTAAAGAAATCATCATATTTTTTGGCTGACGCTCTATCTTGTTTTTTGAGATGCTGATGCTAACCAGATGCTGTTTATCATCTTTGCACTGGGACATAAATTTAGTCTGTAACTGAAGCTTTTTATCAACCTTCTCAGGAATGGAATGACTAATACAGCCATCCAACGTGGAGTTTAGACTTTTTGGGTGACTTCTGAATTATATGTGATCTTTCTGTCTCCAAAAATTAAACTATAGGATCCTATGATGTCCTCCTGTGACACCTGCCATAGCGCCTGTCACTGAATGTTCATAGTTTGTCCAAGTGAGTGGAGGGGGTGTGACTTAGCCATAGGTCATTTATGTGACTGAAACCTGTTAAAAAAGAGTGCCTCAGTAATGGATGGACATGTTTCTAATTCAGACAGCGGTGGATGTATACGTTCATGTTTCAGTAGCAGGAGAGCAGTCAGAGGGTCAGCATTTATTGAACTCTCAGAGGCAGCAGCTCCCAGCCCGCCTACACCTCCGTGTCTCCTCTAAATTTACGGCTCAGATAAGGAGCGACGTTTAATGCTCGTTGCTTAATTTCCGCATAATCTGTCGGGATGAACTGTGAACTGTAAACTCTGCGTCGATGCCAGGGGACAGGAGGTTAACGGTAATGCCGTCACATAAATCCAGACGATAGCAGCTCCAGTTAACAAGATAAAGAAGAAACGGAGGTGCTAATGGTGGGATGGGTGTTTCTGCGAGGCATCAGAGGGATTAGCATGCCGTGTCCTCCCTGCAGACGCATGTTGGAGCTCCTCAGCAGCACAGGACAGATAATGCATGCTTGTTATATGTTGGGTCTTTAAATCCTGATAAAAGCACAAGAGGATGCAGCAGTGTGAAACTAAAGTGTGTAAACGTTAAGAATTTCAGATTGAAACTGTCTAAAAGCTTTTATTTCACTTTCAGTTTGTTTCTGCTCTATTTTCAGTTCAAAGACTTTCAGTCTTACTCTTAACTCAGGCTCACTTCTGCTTTTAGTCTTTTTGATCCCAGTGGTCCAACTTCGAAAATAACATAAATAATTGAAAAAAACATCAACAGATTCTCTACGCTTGGCTTTAACAATAAAAAATAATCATAAATGACTTTTTACTCATATTATCAGAAATATTTGACAGAAGAAGCAGAATGAGGATATAATAAGCCAGTTTAAAACATAAGCTTAGACAGTTTAGTGTTGTGTGGGGTGCACGATTAAGGCTGCAGCTATAATAAGTTATTTGAGAACAAAGTTAAATATTGAAAGAAAAGTTTTAAGTTACTAGAATGAAGTCGTAATAACACCAGAACTAATTTATAACATCACAGGAAAAAAACAGGAAGTCTAGTAACTTTACAAAAATATGAGTAAAAATGACAAGATTGAAGTTGAACTGTTACGAGAACAATTTTATTTTTTCTCAGAAATGGAAAGTTCTATCAGAGCAGTGGTTCCCAACCCTTTCCAACTTAGGGCTCACTCTTAGGTATCAAAATATGGTGATGGAGAACTTCTGGAGAGGAAGTAAAAATAAATAAATATTATATAGGGGATGTGAGTCACATTGGCATGTAGATTTCTTAAAGGGGCTGTGAAGAGTTTGAAAGTGATCTTGACAAAGTTTCTCTTTTTGATATGCCTGATTATAATCCAGACTTTAAAATGAGATTATCAGCACCAATATTGCTGGTTACAGGTTATTTTAAATTGTTACTTCTTAGCTTCCAGTTCGGATCGACCGGGGCCGGATTGAGCTACAGCACTTCTAGGTTTCTATGACAACACTATGCTGGCTGACAAAGGTTAGTAGCAGATAGATAAAACACAGAGATCTGTGTTTTTCTCTGCTGAAAACCATTCCTGTGATTCATTTTGTAGTGATGATGGGCACAGGAGCCTAACTGTCAGACAGAAAAAGGACAGAAGAGCAATAGAAGGCTAAACAGAAGAGTGATACAGCCCAAGCTAAAGGCTAATTAGCCTACTTTTCAGAAAAAAGAGGATTTGAATACAAGGCAGCCAAATGATATCCTCAAACCACCACAACAATCAGACTTGAGAAACATTTCTTTATGGTGTACCTATTCTGCAGCCAGCCACCAGGGGGAGCAGTTTTTGAGGCAACCTCACTTCGAGCCGAGAAAGATGACGTCCATTTTTTTTTACAGTCCATGGTTCAAACTTGAGAGTCTAGCAATAAAATGAAGAGTGATAGCTAACCAGGATTTACTAACATTACACATTACGGACTAATGTAATGCGCTAAATATAAACGGCTAATAGACTACTTACAAACTGGCAGCGTTTACTTGTCACATTAGCCTACAGATAGTTTGGAGCACTGGGCTGACATGTAGCTGGCTGCTACGTTTGCTTGATGTCACTTTTCAAACTGTAGCGCTACGTAACTGTACTGATAGATACCCTACCTCTGCGCGGCCATCCAGAAAAAGTTGTCTTGAAAAAAGAAAATTTGTTTCAATCCAACCTCCATTTAATTCAAACACAAACACACCCCTCATTAAAAGTAGTTTACGACAGTGTGCGGAGACTCCGGGCCACAAGGTGGCGAGGGAGTGCAGTCAGAACAGATCCTCCTCATAGCATCTTTAAGTACAGAGTTGTAAAACACATTCTTTCTATGAAACTCTGTCAGTACAAATTTCTGCATGATTGGTGGCCCTGCAGGAGACCCTCCTTTGCAAGCTGAAGAAATGGTCTCCCCATGTGAAAGAGGCTGTCAGGCAGCAGTCTCTTTAAATTTATGACCAGAGTAAAGTCAGGAGACGTGCTCAGGGTGAGTTAGTGTTGGCAGCTGGGATGTGTTTTTGCTACAAGGAGAGAAGAAAAAAACTTCAGCAAGTGGAGACAAGCTAAAAAGATCCTGGGTGACTTCTTTTCTGCAGGATTCTGCGTCTGAGAACTGGAGTTTATGGAATCATCAGAAAGGTTTGAGGTCACACTTGTAGAGCCTGGAAACAGGATTCCCCGCCTCTTTAGACATTCACCCGCCCAGTTTGCATTCCCAGTTTAAGCTCCCAGTTTGTTCCTCTGTGAGTGTTGAGTTGGGCAGAGTCCACCCACAGAATGATGCCCTCCCCGCCCCTCAGTGTGGTGAAACGGACCTCAGACAGACGCTCAGGGCTCGCCGTCTGCAGACAATCAGCAGACTGAGCTCATAATGACGCTGCATTAATGCACCGCTGTCGTTACGCCACACACAATCCCACCTGCCCTTCACCTGCTCAGACAACACACCTGATCGCCCCACAGCTGTGACATCACACCTCCCACACGTCCAATGACGAGTCCGAGCGTGCAGCCTGGCTCCGATTGGCTGCTGGCCCTGTCCTTAATTAAAGAGAGGAGGCCGAGCTATCAGCGCATCATCCATCACCAAACCGCAGCATTATGACAAGGTAATAAGTGGTTTCAAACACACATTACTGAGATTCTTATTGATTGGATCAGTCAGCAGATTAAAAATTCTTCAAAGAGTCTTCAGAGGGCGGAGCGGAGCTGCTGGGCCTCGCTCTGAAGGGTTTATTTGTTTTCCACAGATTGTTTCTGAACCACAATTATAGCTCTGGGCAGCAGAGAAAACTCTGGTAACTGAACAGGACCGTGGTGAACCGCAGAGCAGCCGATACAGCGGATGACAAGATCATGAAAACACTGAGCAAGGCGGCGTTTCACTCATAATGAGAGGCGTAAACAGAGGCTGAGAATCCTCCAGCAGCCCTCACATTTCCTCCTCATTGTTTCTGGGTTTTTCCCTGTTTTTAAGGCCGCTGCTGAGTTTCTCTGTTGAGTGTTCGGTGTCGATCGCTGACTGGCAGCCAGCAGTGCAGCGCTGGATTAGCAGAGTTTCTAATTCCAGCAGATCACAACCACGTTCATGGGGATTTGTGACGACAGAGCACACACACCACCATCCTGTGAGACATGAAAGGAAGGTTTTAAGTTTGACCTCCAGCAAGGAGGAAACATTCAAATGTCTTCTCGTGATAACAGATTTTTTTTTTTTCTGTACGGAGCAGAAACTGAGCCAAACATGTGAGACCCACAGAAACACTCTCTCAGTTTTAGAGGATGAAATATGACACCATGTTTTTTATGTCAGTGAATGTTCAAGGAAGATCGATGAAGCCCACACGTAACTGGGTACCTTGGAAACCACATTTGTTTTTATAAGTTAAGGCCAGGGGTCTTCAGCCCTGACTATCATAGGAGCCATTTTACCTCAGTTCACCTGGATTTAAGGCATTCAGGAGCCACAAAAAAAATCCACTTTTTTTTGTCTTCAGAGTTAAGACTAAAAAAGTGGATAAAACTATAAAAGTAGTAAAAATCTAGTGAATAATTATCTGAATGAGAAGTTTTTGTGTTTATCAAATTGTACTAGTGAAATGTTAGTTTTTTGCAAACTTTTAAAAATGTGCAAATATTAAAAAAAAAAATTGTAATGCCATATATTAAATAAATTTATTAAGTTTACGAAATTTAAATAATTAAAAAATAGCTAATTAAAAAAAAATGTTTATAAATTTGCAACATTTTTGGAAATTAAAAAAAAAATCATAAAATTTCAGTTTCTCGCATAGGCCTCATTTATTCCCTTTGTTGCCTCTGGTTTAGGACAGTCATCCACACCAAAACAGTTTTATGTCTTGACAATCATAGACTGTAAAAAAATGGACGTCATCTTGTTCGGCTTGAAGTGAGATTGCCACAAAAACTGCTCCCCCTGGTGTCTGGCTGCTGTGAGGTCAAAAAATCTATCTCCCCAGTCATTCCAGATGGGCTGTAGACACACTTTAAAAAATGAATACACCTGGAAGAAATGTTTCTCATGTCGGTTATTGGGAATGTACATTTATCCAGCTAAAATAGACAGTAAAATGAAAATTAGAAATAAATAAATAAATAAATAAAACATTTAATTCCTCATTAAGGACAGGAGCTCAAGAGAGATCTCAGACGGTAGCTCAAAGGGGGGACTTGTTAAAGCACGAAGCACCAGAGACTGAACCCACTGCAGTGAAATGGAACGTGTGACTGGTTTCTGTCTCCTGACTCCTTTGATAAAATAGTTTGTCTCCCTAATAAGCTGGTAGAGCACATCCTTTACAGCAGGTGGATCATTTAAGAGAACTCTGCGCGCCTGCTTCTTTAGGATGACTGCTGAACACAAACTAGAGGGCAAGGAATCAGAGGGATGGAGGAAAAACATAAAGCAGAGCATTAGGTCTGGGCTGGTGGGAGAATACATCCACTCCTGGCAGCGAAGCGTCCTGTGCGCTCATGGGGAACCACAGAGCGCACTGAGCATTTTCCCATGAAGTGAAAACAGCTTCAGGCAGTTTATGTGAAGAGAGGAAGGAGAGGGCCACTTTCCTCCGACAACTCAGGACTGACGAATCCCATCCCACCTGAAAAGAGAGGCATCTGTGTAGACAGAGATGTGTGAAATAACTCTCAATGGTTGCATTTCCATAAATGCAGCACATACGCATCACATGAAATAGATGGTAAAGTGTCTCATTTAGCTTTTACAGGCCAAGTTGTCAGGTAAGTTTTTTGAATGAAATACATTGACACCTGCATTTGGCGAGTTGGTGGGTGTTAAGTTAGAGCCCTGAGTAAGTTAGAAGTCTGTAACCACGTTCTGGCTGCAGACCGCTGCATCTTCGTGTTGGAGTTTTGGCCTCTGTGCTCAGATTAGCGTCTTTGGCCCATTTTTGGTCAAAAGTACCCAAAAATGTTAATCTGAATGTTTCATTTGAAAATGTCAAACTTTAAACTCTCCTGAGCTGCACTTTCCTCTGTTTGGACTTTACACTTTTAAGTCCTGGGCTGGAAAAGCTGACGTCACAGAGCAGCAGCCGCTCGTGGCCTCACCTTGGATGGCCTGGGTTAGCCTCCGTTAGCCTCTGTTAGCCCTGGATGGCTCTGAATGGGTTTAATGGTTGGCTGGCACTGGGTACTGAGCAGCAGCGATAAGAGCATTAAGATCTTTGTGCATTCTTGGATAGAGACTCATTGAACACAAACAGCTGGACGACGTAACAGCTCCGATTGTTCCCAAAAACATAAAACGATCTGAATGATCCCTGCTGGCTGCCGTCCTACGCTGCGAGCTGTTAGGTAACCGTTTTCTGCTCCGTGACGTCGGAGCGGGAGAAGCCGACTGACCGCAGCTGAAAATCTCACCACCATGTTTCGAATGTTTTTAACGAACACTGCTTTAAAAAAAATGCAACTTCCTGTTTGCTGCATTGTTGGCCAATCAGCTCAGCTTCATCCCGTAAATGGAGGCGAGGCTTTTGCAGAACTACTCCAACCACAGGACATCAGTAAAGAGCAACTGTCTCCATTCCCAGCAGGTTTCAAAATCTGCAGCGCTGAAGCAACAGGAGAAGAGTTTCAACACGGCCAGCCGCTGCAGGTGAAACTCAGTCCAACAGCTCAGAAGCTGGACTAAACAATGGAGATGACCTCTGACCTTTGTTTGGTATGACTTCAGGATGTAATGATGACCCACAACAGCTTTTAAGTCCGAAAAAGCTCCAGTAGGGTTTATGTTGAAGTCTGCAGAGTTAGTGTTCGGATTAAAAGCAATAATACACTCATAACTGAGGCCAATCTGGAGTCACTAGAGGTGCTCTTTGGGGCAAAAACCTGGGAGGAAACATATAAATCAGACAAATGACGTATGGAAAAAAAGGGATTGCATTACACCACCAGACTTGTAGAGGGCAGTAAGACAACAGTGATTGCCTGTCAGCGTAAATGATCCCATAGAAGGAGACAGACAAGCTGCGTAGCGCTACTGCTAGCTTGTTTGTATAGACGATATCCAGCCTGTGCTGGTTTTGATCAAGGTTGACTCTTTAAAGGAGAGATGCTCCAGTGACGAAGCGGTCTTAAGCTGGTCGAAGCAGTTTCTAAAAGCCCCCAACAGCTCAGAGCGGACTGATAAGTCCTCTTTCTAAAGCAAGAAGGCGGAGGTGGAGCCATGTCTCTGGGCTCTAATTTCGTAGATCAGGCGCAGGCGCACCTGCCCTGCACCGGCTTTCGCCGTGCGCACAGAGTGCGACCAGCGCAATTTGCAAGTTTCCTGCAGTGCCAAGAGAGGGGCAGTCAAGGCGCAGAGGAGCGCAGAGCTGCACCTCCACGCCTCCCTCCGCGCAAATGGCAGAGAGGGAGGAGAAAAGCCGTGAGTGGGTTTAACACAGCCGAGCGCTGTTTTCACCAATCAAATGAGCGCCTCTCCTCGCCTTTAAATGCCCTGCGGCCGAGGTGCAGCGTCTGATTGGTCTGAGTGATCCTCAGCACCGCGGATAGTGCTGGTGGCAGGGAGACGGTCAGAGCCGCTGTCCCTGCAGCAGGACAATGGACAGCGGGGCACATCGGAGGACACGAAGCGCGTCACCATGTGGGCCAGCTCCCTGGACAGATTTAATCTGTTCCTTTGTCTTTAATAGGAGTACAAAATGAAAAGACAGTTACGCAGCTGGCTTATCCATTCAGAATACTTTTGATCCACCTGCACTCCTGGTTTGTCATTGCCAAATAGCAGAACCTTTGGTGATATACTGTATACTCTCCCAGTGTCTCCACCTCATCCTCCTTACAATAATGTACTCCATCTTTTTAGATCACGTTGAAAAATAAAGACTAAAACAGATAAATATGAGAAATCACGGGTAAATCCTGAGCGACATACATTTATTTTGTCTCTTTTTTTCTTCGTCTTTTCTCTCCCTCTTTTCTTTGAATTAAATGAAATGAGAGAACCAGATATATACTCAGTATCAGATGTTGAGGCTGTTTATTGTTTAATTGTAAGATGTGCATCAAACTTCCAGCTGCCGTCAGGTTAACTTTCCATTATGACAAACGGCTTTAATCTGACATCAGATGTGACGGGACAGTTAATATAGATACAAATGTATTAGCTGGTTCAGACGGTTACATTAAATAGTGATTACTGTGATTGTTTACTGCATCAAAATGTGCCTGACACTCTGGAAACCTGCCTCTGAGGCTTGGTTGACATGTGCACACATGTGCGCCTGTCACCAAATTAAAGCTGCGGATGGTGCACTCCGCCTTGCGCCGAGGATAGACCAGGTTGGAGCTGGCGAGCTTTCAGCGCACTTTTTTTGGCACGAAATTGTCACTGCGCCAACATGAATCTGCTGACACCTCCCCGTGGTGCGCCGTCAACTCCCCCTGGTGCGCCGTCACACCCATTTCTGCGCAGACGGTCTACCAAATTGTCAAATTGGCAGCGCACGGTGGTGCGCTGCACGAAATTAGCACTGCGCAGGCTGCGCCAGGCTTGTGCCCCCTGTGCTGCGCCACGAAATCAGAGCCCTCTGCTTTAAAGGAGCAGGATTCTCAAACTGCTTTAGATCATCATTAAAAACTGATCTAATGAAGAGATTATGCATTTCCCAGGACTTCTTCTGTGTTGAACAGCCGTTGTAAACTGGATATCCACTGACATGTTCATCTGAAGGTCTCCAGTTTACATGATCACTCTTTAAACTGGAACACCGGGAGCTGACTTTAGGGGGAAACCCATAAGAGTTGTTGCGTTTCAGCCTCGTTTTTAACTTTTGCCTCCAGAGTGGAAGTCTTTTGAAACACTGCTCCCACTGCTGCCGTGTGAACAATAAACCAGCATCTTCAGTGGAAATGCTGACATCACGCTCCGCTTTGCGCATACAACAGTCCAACAGTACCGTTGTTATGATTGTCGCAGACTACCATGTTGTGCTTGTGCTGCTGAATCTGGTGAATCTGCTGACTGTCTTTCAACAAATTGTGCATCTATTGCTCCACTTCTGCACTTAACATTCACCAATACACCAGATGATCAGCCCAACTCTTTTGGACAAGAGAGTTATAGCGCCAACTACAGGCTTTGCATGCTCACTACAGTGTTCACAGTCCCTTAGCACTTCCATGTAACACTGATTTTTTTCAATGTGTTTCAGCGTTTTTGAATGAAACGTTGTCGTGTAAACAGGGCCTTACACTATCAGGCTCAAAGAAGACCATTGTTTAGGAGTTAATAAACCAAGTCCATTCCAGCTGGGGTCATCTTATTGTGAATGGAGGGATGGAGGGAGGAATAAAAACACTTTGGCTGCTCCACCAATCAGAAACAGTCAGCTTCCCCCTTGGTAGGGCTGGTTTCAGGAGTAGTTTGGAGCACCCTGGTAAGAACATGTGTCTGCAAAGAGAAGCAGAGTATGCAAATTAACCACAGAGAGCCAAGATTTGTACAAGTAACCAGCATGCCGCGAGGTGTTGGCGCTAACCGCTGCAGCAACTTGCAGCCCAATCATAAGCAGATACAGATATCAAAAGTTTGTTTCAGTACTGGTGCATGATTCATGCATGAGTCATGTAAATGCTGCTCTTATCAGTATTTATGTCATTACTGTTCCATCAACAAGCTGCAATTTGCTTCACCCTGAAAATTATACGAGCTCTTCGAATAGACTTAGTGCTTCTTTCTTTCATTGGAACGTTAATAAATAACTATCAGAGCTTTGACTTGGTTAAGAAAATGGTTTAAACTACTGTAAATCTGATATTTTCAGTCCTGACTTTACTCTAGTGTCATCATGGTAAGTGCTTGCAGGTTTCTTCCTCCAATTTTAACTCAACACTGCAATAACTAAAATCTAATCAAGTGTTTAGGTATTATTTTTTTGTAAAAAATAACTTTAAGACTTAATATAAGCCACATTTACCTGACAATGATATCTGACCAGAAAATGTCGGTAGCATTTTATGATACGGCCCAGTAGCTACAGTTAAAGGAGAGAGAAGTTACGCAGTAAGTTAAGCCAACCAGTGTCCACTTATGCCGCGTTTCCACCAAGCAGTCCGGGTCGGTTCGTCTCGGTACGGTGTGCTTTTAGCGGCGTTTCCACAGACTCATCCCGGGACGGATCCCTAAAAACCGAGACGAGCCGTCCCACTTTTTTGGGACCCTTTCGTATGGGTGCCAGACTGAACCGATCCGCTCTCGGGAGGTGGAGTAACACACTGCAGACGGTTGATTGGTCAAAGGAATCGTCACTTACCCCGACAGCGGCTGCATTTCTCCTGGCGGCACACAGACTTCTCTGAAACGAAGCTCGATTGCACTTTGTAATAGAGAGTTTCATGAAAATCACAGAGAGGACGAAATGCTGCATATCTTCCATCTGTGCTCTTTGTTTACTGTGTCGCGTTTTCTTCTTTGTTGGATTTAATCGCGGGGTAAGCTGCTACGTCGCGCTATTGTTTACCAGCTGTGGCTTCCGGCATGCGGCTTACACGCCGCCCACCACGAGAGGGCACAGTTTGCTGTGGAAACGTAAACGGGATGAGACTTAACTGTCCCAAACCGTACTGAACCGACCCGTACTGCTTTGTGGAAACGCAGCTTTATATTCTCTAGGGTCTCTGTGTGTTTAAAAGAAATAAAGATATTTTATACGTCTGCATGTCTTGTCATTATTTTGTGAAACCATAGACTGTTAAAAAAAAAAAAAAAAAAACAAGGCGTCATCTTGCTCAGCTCAAAGTGAGCTTGCCACAAAAACTGCTCCCCCTGGTGGCTGGCTGCAGTATAGATAAAAAAAAAAAATCTGTCTTTCCAGTCATTCCAGATGGGCTGTGGTGAAACTTTAAAATTAATACACCTCGAAGAAATGTTTCTCACGTCTGATTGTTGTGGTGATTTAAAGATATATTTGGCTGACTATTTTTCTGAAAAGTTTCATTTTCATTAGTTATACGAGGTTGAAAACAAGTCTTTACATCACATTGAACGATGATTGACAGCTGCTGTCCTTGTGTATTTTATTAGGGGATTGTAAAATATGTCGGGAGGTAGAGTCAATAAGTGATTAGTCTCTCGAAAGAAAAAAAACATTTTTTTTTTTTGGCACCCGGCTCGACTCAGATTCTCCCAGAATCCCTTACAGTCTTTACTGCGCAGACTCTGGCTGCTCAACTGCTTCAATGGCTATGCCTGTGTTGGGCACATTTTGGCTTCAAAACCGTGCAATGGTAAATGGCAGAGCCACGCTGTCTACTCTATGTACAGTCGATGGGTGAAACACATACTCATCAATACATTACAGCGTTTTAAGTTAATCATTGGTCTACAAAATCTGTATCCGTGCTGATTCCTAAGAGGAAGTGACGCATCAAGGTTTGCACAGTAAAAGCATTTGTCCAGGAAAATTACAGTTTTGATAAGTTCATGGTAAGACACTGGAAACTACACTGTAAGACACGAGTTTAACTACCCTATAGACACTGCAAAATGAGAGTTACCCCTAGTTGAGGAAACTACACATTAAGGCCCCATTTGCACGACAATATTTCATCTGAGAACGCTGAAACGCAGTGAAAAAAATCTGCGTTTACACAGAAACGCTAAGGGACTGAAAACGCTGTAGTAAGCATGCCAGGCCTCCAGGTGGTGCTGCAACTGTCTTGTCCAGAAGCAGCTTTTGGTAGCTCTCCACTGAAGTAGAATTGAGCAGATCATCTGGTGAACTGGGGAATACTTAGTTAAAAAGTAGAGCAACAGATGGACATTTTGTATGAAGACAGTCAGCAGATTCAGCAGATTGAGCAAAACAAGCACAACACGGTAGTTACAGACGATTGCAACAACAGTAATGTTGTCCTGTTGTATGTGCTCAAGCAGGGTGTGACGTCAGCATTTCCAATGAAAACGCCGGCTTACTGTTTACACGGCAACGGTGTCGGCAGCACTTCAGAAAAATCCCACTCTGGAGGCCGTTTTCGAAAGTTTGCATTTTAGGTCAGCTGAAATGCCGTTCCTGTGTAAACTCGAAGTTGAAACACTACAAAACTTTTGCCTTTCAGCCTAAAACCGTTGTCGTGTAAACAGCCCCTTAGACACGGAAAACTACACTGTAAGACAACAGCACTTACGCCTTAAGATACAAGTGTACACAGGTTCCACGAAATGATGTGCTCATTTTGGAAAAATACCCCAAAAGTTGAGGAAACTACACAGTATGTCTTATTTCAAGATATTAACCCTTTAAAGCCTGGCTTCTTTTTTTGGGTCTCCACTAGAAAAATGAAAAGAGGATATCTCTTCTTCTACAGGGTCTGTTTGAATCATTCTGGTGTCATGATAAAGGGAAATTTTGTGGAGTTTGTTTAGAGGTGTCTCTGATGTGTAATATGATGATATTTATATCGATAAGTGATAAGTGACCTCAAATGACAAGTCCCTCAATTGGAGGATCTAAGAGTTTAAAGAGTAAAAAGCCATAAAAAATGCTTGACTTGCTTCTAATAAGTACATTTTTTTTCTGAGCCTGTTGACAGGATGACGGCAGTAATCTGCAAAAAAAGTGTTTTTAGCCTCCATAAATCAACAATAAACAAACCCATAAACCTCCTGATATCTTTCCAAGTGTTTTAAGTTTCACTTTTACACGATGAAGTTAGAAAATTAAAGACCAAACAAGTGTTGACCTGACCTGATTAAGCTCTAAAGGTGAGGAGTGTAAGAGATGTTCTCACCCTGCAGTGTTTTGATTCCCTCCTGTGGTTGTTGTGATGGCATTTAGCCACACACACACACACACACACACACACACACACACACACACACACACACACACACACACACACACACACACACACACACACACACACACACACACACACACACACACACACATGTGCAGAGACTTGCACCCCCCATGGTGACTGTATCATGATTTAGATGACAGCTCTCAGTGATTGATGACTCGACGTGCTGGAGGTTCATTCGCTTCGTTCCTCCAGAACCACAGAGCACAATAACGCCTCGCCCTGCCAAACCCGCAGGATGGGCTGGAGACACCCTGCGTAGGTAGAGAAAGCGAGGAGGGAGTGGGTTACAGGGAGAAAAGAGAAGTGGTGGAGAGGAAGAGCGAGGCAGCAGAAGGTGTGGTCTGACCTCAGAGCAGTTTACCGTCTAATGAGAGCCATTAAAAACCTGTCATCCTAAATGTTTATACTCTCTCTGTTTCTGTTTACCTCCACGCTAAACCCTCCAACATCTGGAACATCAGGTTCAGGCCTAATCAATCATCTATCATCCCGTTACGATGTGAAAGCTCTGGATTTTTCTGACGTTTGCACCTGGAGCACAGCTGCTCTGTGAGATCTGTTGATGTCCAGCATCACCGGACTGAATACACGGTCCATCCAAGCATCAACATCACTGAGCACATTTATTCCTACTTCATACAATCACTGATACAGCCAGAGGAGTCTGCTGGCTTTGAAGAGTGTTTTCTTAAATCTCTGCAGGGATCCATCCTGGTTCGCTATCAGACGCTCAGTGAGCCCACGGGCAGGAAAATCCAACACTAACACCGCTGTGTTGTTGTTAGAGCATGTAAGCCCATGGATGGTTAACATGTGGCTCCGACTGTGACAAGTTCAGATAATATTAGCAGAAATTTAACACACTATCAGATGTTTTATGAACAGATGAATCAGGCTGAATCTCTCAACATGGTCTTTATGTTGCTTTGGGTATGAAAACAAAATCGACAATGGTGCAAAAAAAGGTAATGAATGAATCATAGGGGTGGGCGGATCAATCTAAATATCGATAATATTTATACCAATGTCAGTATTGATATTGATTTTTCACTTTATTAAAGAAAAAAACAGAATTGCACTACAGGAAAAAATTGTTCCTTAACTTTTTAATTTGATTCCATACACAGGCCTAGCTAAAAAAACAAAAACAAAAACAAAAAGTTTGCTTATTATTCTTTTTAAATAATTTTTTTTTTTGGTGTGATCATTCTTTATGTTTTACTATTTTAAAAATTCGGCGCAATAATGGGGGAATTTTTATTTATTTTTTGTATTGTAGGCCTCAACTTTGTAACTTAAAAAAAGATTTTGTTTTCATTTCACCTTAAAGTCATAATTTTTTCACTTTATTTTCTTTAAAAAAAAAAAATCCACACATAATGATTTGGGGGAAAATACTGTTCTACTGTTTCTGAAAATAAAAGTTTATCATGACACTTAAATATTTTGTAGTCACCTTTAACTTTTCCCAAATTCCGTCCCAGGTTTTAACAACATAATCAAAAGAAAAAAATCACAAAAACACCCAAAGTTCAACAGCTTGATGATATATCAATCTTAGGGTGTATTCTCACCTGGATCGTTTTGGGGTACTTGTTCCGAAACAGTGAGCAGCCCCCCGAAACCCTGGTTTGTTTGGGGATATGTAAACACAGCAAACGCTTTCAGATGTGGGACAAAACAAGTGGGTTGAGCTCGCCAAAAGTAGGTGGTCTCGGCTCGCTTCCATTCGAGCCCTGTAGCAGTGACTTAAAACTGTAGCTCACACTGTAGTGATGGGGGCAGTCATGAGCTCGGTTGACAACTGTACAGTCAAAACAGTAGAAGAAGAAGGAGTAGACAAATCAACCATAGCAGCAGAAGAAGAAAAGGCAGAAGAACTGAAGAAAATGAGTTGTGGGCTCACGTGGAGCAGTAAAGAAATTAAGTGCCTTATCGAAGTGCCCTCATGCAGTCGGGACTCTTAAAAACTACATATGTTGATCATACAGCTCACACTGGGACATGAGCCATTAACGCTTTAACGCTAAATAGCCAAACACGTTGTTGATACTCCATGAAGATAAGGAAACTCCCCGCCTTCCGGGTATGATTTCTGACCAATAGGGAAGAAAAAATCGACTGCACGTGGCATTTGTTTACAACTTTGGACCACAACAGACTTTTGCCTTGTGAACACAAACAAACCAAGTGACAACTGCTACAATTGTATCAATTTTGCCCCTGAATCGGAACAAAGTAAAGAGCCACAGGTGAGAATACAACCTTCAACATCAAAAACTATCAGTATAGTGATACTGGCTCTGTATTTACTTGGAACTGGGAGGCCAGTTGGGTATGTGAAGGTGCACAGCAGCCAATCACAGTACAGTTGGACTCACATGACCAATGATTTCCTTCCTTTCTTCCTTTTTTCCAGTCCCCAGTCTCAGAGAAATGTTGGTCAATTCCCAAGAGGTAGGTGGTTCTTGTGTCCCATTGTTTGTCGCTGAAGACCCAGATATATAATGCAAATCATCACCAGAGTAGAGGGCAGTTGAAGCCCATTTATGCTTGTTAATTACAAATCTGGATATGGAGGCAGCGCTTTTACCACCTGATACATAGCTTTAGTGCAACACGGAGAAGAAATAACAACCAGGTTGTGGTTAATGGCCTCATTGACCACTGCCTTCTACAACTCTGCCTCTGTTTTTGTCTTTCATGCAAACGTTACTCCAGCAATACTTCCTCCACAGTCGCCATGTTTGTTTCTGTTTTGTTTTTGTTTTTTTTTTGTCATAAAAGGAGCACATGGAGCACTGCAGTTAGCCTGTTAGCATGGAGGATTTTCAGTCTGTTGTTTTTGATGGTGCTTTATTTCAGCACAGATGGATTTGTTGACACTTGAAAGGAGACAAACTCTCGAGACAAAGCCGTCTAAAGCCTGTCAAATCTGTTTCTAAAACCCCCAAACAGCTTTGAGAGGGGAAACAGTTGACTGAGCGCTCTCTCGTCTAAAGCCTGAGAACATCAGAGATGGAGCCATATCCGAGCTTCAAAAGTAGCTCGCTGATTGAGGACTTTAGATCCAGCTGTAGATCATCTTAGGAGAAAATAAAATCACCGTGGCTGCTCCAATAATCAAACATGTTCAGCTTGCAGGCCCTGTCTCCCAAAGTCCCTCAACCTCTGGAAAATATTACCCCCCAGATAGGGATTTCAGGGCTGAATTTATCCCACAGAACTAAATTTAGACCCTAGTTCAGACAGTTCAAATGCGGTCTTTTTGAAACCATCTTAAACATTAACAGGAAACAGCATATAAAGGCAGTGGCAGACTGCTGCTTATGTGAGGCAAGCAACAGTTTCTGGAGTCTGACGACATTGTGGACTAAAAATGCTCTTTTTGTGTGTTTTTCAATCTGACTCAGAGTACTGGACGGGTTAAAATGTCAACCCTATGATGTCGGTGGATGAGAGAAAGAATTTGTGTTGGTCATGAAATAAAAACTAAACATCCTTGAAACAATGAGAAAACATTCTGCAGAGCAAAGGGGTCCAGCTCCCTCCTGACTTGAGCTCTTTGTCTCATTAAAATCTGGGATGAAAACCAGGTCCGTCAGTGTTTAGCTCGTCTGTCCGCAGCTCATAGACGTCCTGCAGAAGGTCAACATGTCCAACGAGCCAAACACACAGAGAGCCGATCACAGCCGGTCCCGGTGGAGTCTGTGGGTGGACTGTAGCTGTTGTTGAGTTTTCATGTTTATCCTGAATGTGGGAGACAATAGTGGCCAGAGAAGCCTGTAATTAAAGCGTATGTAGTCATATCTGTACATCTATGACAGGGATCATTTCTAGAAAATGAAATTATAGTAAATTAAGTTATTCCTCGCTGAGTTGTAAACCTTCAGACGCTGCGCTCAGCGTGGACAAACAGTGCGGTGGACGCTCGGCGCTTACTCTGCTTGTTTACATGTGAGCTCATTCTGTAAATAACACAGAGCAGACGACTTTAACCCCGTGCCACTTCTGCTGGACAACAGTATCTATAAAAGTTCATGCACCAGTCCAGTTTAAACCTCCGGGGGTGTTTCCAGGCCAGATGGTAATCCCTTCAGCAGGCTCCAGGTCTGACCCAGGTCTCCTCCCTGTTGGACATGGCCTGAAACCTCCAAAGGGAGTCTCCCAAAGGCTTCCGTTTCAGAGGCCTGAATCACCTCAGCTGACTTTATCAGTGAGAAGAGGCCCTGACGTTACTCTGGGCTCACTTTGGATGTTTAGCTCCTGAATATTTCTCTGAGTCTGAGCTCTGATACCTTTAAGATCTTGTTCTTTTGGTCACAACCAGAAGCTCTTTAATGAAGTAGAGGATTTAAAGATGGTGGCACTAAGGTTGAAGGTGCAGTACTACCACCTCAAACCACCTCTATCCGAAGCACTTTTCTTGATGTTTTATGACTTTATTTTACATTATTTATGTATTTGATGCACGTTTGGCTCATGTTTTCTCGTCTGCTGTGAATGTCCACTGTTGCATTTGTTTTTGACTTTTTGAATGTGATTTCAAAGGAGCTTTTGCAGCCTGTTTCTCCTGATAAAGATCATTCAGACCTTTGCAGATGGTCTCCCCCTATCAACCATCATACCTCAATCTCAGGAAAATAGGTTCGCTAGAGTTCGGTGCTGCATGTAGCAGCTAAAAGCTATGTCCACACAGAGTCGGGTATTTGGGAAACCCCATATATTTTTATATGTATACACCTGTCGTCCACACAAAACCGTAGCATTACGTCACACTTTTTTTTTTTTTCTTTTTTAGAAAACTCTGGTTTCCTGGTTTCATGTGGACACCAGCAAACAGAGTTTTTGGTTCTTAAACTTCACAGCTCAATGACAAGGGCTCATTCTGATTGGCTGGCACGGGTTTTATGTCTGGAGAACACTGTCCATTATGGGTTTGGCATGCTTATCGCACTTATTGGCAGATTTACCCGCTGAGTGGGGACAAAAGTATCTTAAAAAACGGAATAGGGGGGACACTCGTTTTTGAAGAAAACCCAGGGATAGAAGTCAGGGTAAGTACACTGCAGAAGCTTGATTAGTGGTTGAGTATCAGGTGCTCAGGTTGATTGGTAACAGGAGTGTGAGCGATCACCACACCCTGACAGACACAGGCCATGTCCACAGGTAACCAGGTATATGGGAAACTGCATATTTTTTTATACATTTAGGTCTGTCATCCCCACAAAACCGCAGTTTTACATCAATGAAAATGATGTTTTTTGGAAACTCTGGCCAAAATGAAGATTTCTGCGCTCCAGAGCTGGATCCAATGTGAATTGGTGAGCCCCCCAAAAATGGTGGCCCTGTGCAGTGCCATGGTCAGGCTGTATGCATTGAAGGGGTTAAAGTGTGAGGCCTTGAACATGTAGCCAGGTATTTTTGTCCACAATGTAACAAGCTGTTTTACGCCTGAAGTTTTCATCCCCTCCTTCTTATTTCTAATTGGCGAGCATCTATGACTGAGGAGGGGGGATACGTTATTATGGCGTCACCAACGTCATCCAGGGGCTAGTCATGTTATTTCTGCACCCAGCAGTTTCTGTGCCCAAAGTTCGGGAAAATTAAACCCTCACTGGCATGAACCTCTGCTTCTCTCACCTCCTTGGTGATTTCCCACTCTCCTTTTGGGTGATCAGTGGGCGTTTCTGTTCTTATGTGAATTAAAAGAAAACGAGGCAGAAGATTTTGTTTTACCTGACTGCATCACAGACTACAGCTGATGTTTTTTTTTTGTGTTTGTTTAATTGACAGTTCGGCCCCACAGTTGTAAGTATGTGCCTTTTTTCCTTTTTCTGACTCTTCTTTACTTTCTAGGACGTTTAACTGAACATAAAACCGAAAACCAAGGAAAAAAGATTATTGGCTTTTTTTTTGTAAAAATCTAAGGATTAAACTGAACTGTTGAAAACAATTCTTATAGAAGGACTTTTGTGTTTGTTCCTTTTCTGTTTTGGCTTTCTTTAAGGGTAGTTTGTGTTGGTTTAAAGATGTGTGGATGTGTTTACCTATGAAATACAAAATCTTATTCTTTCTAAAAATCATGCAAACTGTGTTGTTAGGGGTATTTTCTTTTTTGTTCCTTCCGGGTTATTAAAAGGCTGTTGAATTTAATACTTTTACACCCTTTGTGCTGGTGGTTTAAGTGGAGAAAAAAAAAGTACGCGACTTACTACCCTTACTACCAACTTTAACACCAAAAATAACTTAAAAAAACAAAAATTCCGCTAAAAACCCATCTCAACACGTAACAGGGCAAATCACCGGTAATTGTGGCTTGAAGCATGTCAAAAAAATAAATAAATAAAATAAACCTGTGCCAGCCAATCAGAATGAACCCCCATCATTCAGCTGTGACGTTGGGAAGTAAAAGCTCTGTTTCCCGCTGTAAACATCAAACCAGAGTTTTCTAAAATCTTCACTTTGGCCAGAGTTTTCAGAAATCATTGTCTAAAGGTCCAAATTTATAAAAAATACATGTGTTTTCCCACGTGGACATGACCTGAATACAGTCAATGTGTCCCAGATTTTACACATGAAACGACCTCCACGAGCCAGACGTCACCTGACGATCTCCATACTGACTGGATATCACCATGTGAACAATCCACTGAAGCTCCAAGTTTTTATTTCTTGCAAAGAAGTAAACAAAGGTAGAAGAACGTTGAATGTGTCGCAAATTCAAGATCATAATTTGCTTCATTCGCACTACCATGACACTGCATTTGTTTTATTAATAAGCTAAATGCACTTTTTTTTGTCAAGGCTCACAAAGTGGGCACAAGTGATGGGATGTTATTCATAGTCATTGCTATCAACAGCCAATCCTAGCATATCAAAGCAAAAGCGGACCTTTGTGTGAGCTAATAAATGCTGCTTGCATCAGCTGATCTTTGTTTTTAACTTGTAGAAGTTGAACTCATTGTGCTGACCTGTTTTCATGGACCTACTTCTCTCAATCACAAGCGGCTGATAAACCTCATTGTTTTAATTTTCTTCACTGTGAGTGCTTCCTCTCACATTTCATCATCTCTTCGGTTATCACAGCCGCTATCATCATCACTTTGCTCACTTTTTCCCCACAGAGCCGTGAGTTTTATTTGTGACAAAGAGATGACAGAGATCCACAGCTGGGTTTGGAGCAGGCGCCGTGGTTTCACGTCATGTGATTCTCTGACTCATCTGACCTAAATATAACTCCATCATGACGTGAAGTGATTTAACAAACAGTCATTAAACTCAGCTTCCTGCTGTCGCTCTCTGAGATGCTGTGTGGTTTAGAGATGAGTGTAAGGTGAGCTGTGTTTCCAGATGGAGGTGATGGTGTTCAGGTGTTTGCTGCTGCAGCGACTGAGAAGGTTAATTTTATCCTCTTGTGTTGGAGTCAGCAGGGCTGTGACTGAGAGTCACAGGAGAGGAAACACCAGGAGCCTCGTGGTCAGATGATGAGTGCTGTTCATCACCGCCGTCAGGCCGGACGCAGCGTCTGACACACTGACCTGGAAGTCGGCCAAAACAGGATCTTCTGGAAAAATAAGCCTGCAGACTTCTTTTCTAACAAACACAATTCTATCTTTCATTCAGCATCAGTCTTTAAATCTGCAGAGATGTCACATCTGTGAGTCTAAACGTGGAAGAAATGAGAATAAAGTGATGCAACGCTCCAATTCAGAGAGTTTCTCAAAGGAAGGAGTAAAAACAAACTTTGTGCACGATAGCAGAATTTAACGTAAAGGTTATAATGAGAATAAAATAATAAGTCTTGATACTGGTTTAAGTTCATGTGGAAATGTGGACTGCGTCACAGAAAAACACTACCGGCCTTTTCCAAAGGGGGCGCCAGACTCAATACATCCCGAAGATTTGATAAGCTGGTTTTATTAAACGTGAGACTTCCTCAGAATGTGGATTTAGAGGCTGTCTACACGAAAGTATTTAACAATTTAACAACTAAGTGACACACACACACACACACACACACACACACACACACACACACACACACACACACACACACTGAGAGATAGAGAGAGCGCTGTGGGGTTTTTTATATAATGTGGACTTTGTGTCCTCCCTCCAGAGGAAGATAAGAGTTAAGCTCGGTAATAAATCCTCCACTCCTCTGCACCGGAGTTTGGCCTTTATTCACATAAACACACACAAATACACACAACAAACACACACTAACATACACAGATACACACACACATATTCACTTCATTTAGACGTCATCAAACCTGAAATTCTGGAGACCGAAGAAAAAAACAAAAACACAAAACCAGGAGAGGACAAAGGACGTGACAGAACAAGGAAAAAAGAGAGGATGATGAAGTTTAAGGAAAGAGGAAGAAGGTTGGATGAGAAGATGTAAATAAAGGAAATAAAAGAAATGACAAGAGGAGAGAAAAAGCAGAAGAGAGGACAGCAAAGGGAAAGAAATGAAACAGAGGAGGTGAAAGGAAAAGAGAGGATAGGAAAGGATAGAAGGAGAAAGGAAATGGAAGTAAATCAGGAAATTAATTGAAGAAATGGGGAGAGGAGAGGGAAGGAAGGGACAGAAAGGAGGGAAGGAAAAAATTAAGAATTAAAAAGAAAAGAAGACAAAGGAAAGGCTTGAAAGAAAGAAAAGGAGGGAAATTAAATAAAGAAAGAGAAACAAGGGAAAAGGATGGAAAAAAGATAAGGGAAGACCGAGGAAGGAGATTAAAAGAAGAGACAGTAAAGAAAAGAGGAGAGACGAAAGGATGACAAGAAAGGAGAGGATGGAAGGGAAAAGTATAGATGGGAATTGGAAGAAAGCAAAGAAAGAGAGAGAAAAGAAGAATGGCAAAGAAAGGTAAGGAAATAAAGAGATAGGAGAAGAAAAGAAAGGGCAGGAAGGGAAAGAAATAAGTGTAAGGGGAGGAATTAATGGAGAGGAAAGGAGCGGAAAGAAAGAAAAAAAGTTAAGCTAAGGGAAAGAATAAAAAGAGGAGAAGAAATACAAGAAGGTAAAAGAAGAAAACAAAGGACAGGAAAGGAATAGAAGGAAAAGATAGGAAGAAGAGGAAAGGAAAGGAAAGGAAAGAAAAGGAAAGGAAAGGAAAGGAGGAGAGTTTGCCAGTCCAAGAGAGGATGGAGATGAAGGATGAGGAGTTAAAGATAAACACAAAAGGGGAAATAAAACCATGAGAGGAGAAGAGATGTGAGGGGATGAAATGACCCAAGAGAAAAGGAGAGATCGACCTGGTGACTACATTACCCATAATGCACTTCTTTATCTAATGATTGTGATGATTTTAATTAAAGTTTGAAGCCAGCTACAGAGAACACCACACGCTGAGGAGGAGCTTCATTCTGCTCTGTGAGCTCTGCTGATACCAAACACTAACATCTGGATTTCCCACAGGCTTTGAATGCAACACGGTAACAGCTGTGCTCTGTCAACACTGAGTGTGTGTGAGTGTGTGTGTGTGTGTAGGGCTGAGAGGAGGGTGCGTTTGATTTCATGATGTTCGGTCAGCAGTATGTGAGGAATGCTGCACACACACACTCACACACACACACACACACACACACCCACACACACACACACACACACACACACACACACACACACACACACACACACACACACACACACACGGATGTCTTTAGTAAATATCTGCAGAAGCTTGTAGTGAAGATAAACAATCACAACTCCTCGTCTCTGTTATCTTTAACTGTCAAATCAGCTGTTTACATAATAAACCTAATAAACAATGGACGCCATGTTGTTTTTAGGAGTCAGAATGGATTAAAGAGGGGGTATTGTGCTTTTTTCAGTCTTTATTTGTCTCTCTGGTGGCCCTGTAGTATCTTTCATCATCCTCATTTTTCTCTCCCTGGTGTTTTAGAAAACTCTATTTTAGTCTCTGTCTCTTTAAGGCTCGCTGCTTCACAAACCCCCTTCACTCTGATTGGCCAGTCTTCTGGAAGCCTGTCGGAGGCAGAGCTATGGGCAGACCAGGGTGTTTAAGGCCCATTAGGAGATGTGACCTCATCATTTCAGCAAGTCTGGTGAAGATGTTGTGCCAGAGGTGCATCTTGGGTATTTTGGCCGTTAACAGTTAGCCATAAGCTAATTCAGAAGTAGACTTGGTGACACCTAGCACAATGCCTACACCAGAGGTCAATGTGGTCCCGTCTTTTTGCAGAAGCCAACTCATGTGGTCTGATGTGCATCGCCTCCAGAAAGTAACGAGTTCTGTGATTGGTCCGCCAGGTGGCGTTGTATTTCTGAAACAACCAATCCTTCACCCTCACCCGAACCGTATTGAATATCCTCTGAAGTCTCCTGCTCCACATTTTTCAGCCTAAAAGTCTTTGGATTATATTCTCAGTCAAAGAATCGTTTACGTTTCTGCTTTACTTTACATCAAGAGCACAAACCCAGATTAGTGAACTGCAAAAATCCACAGCTTCCACAAAAACATCCCCTGACCAGTTCACAGCAGCTTTTCTGCAGCACAAACACTCAAACATCATCTTTGTCACGTCTCCCTCCGGCCTCACCTCCACATCAAAACAAGATTCCTCTGCGTCTTATTTACCGAGCTGCTGGTGAGAGTTGGCTGCAGGGTGGGATTGAGCTAAACAACGATCAAACGGAGAGCTAAACTGGACTTAAATTGTGTTTACACCTGTCTGGTTCTGGAGAGTAAAACCAAAACACAAACACGTCAGGTGGAGACAATAGAGAGGGTCACAAACAAGTCGACAGAGAGAGAAACAGAGCAGTAATTTAACAGACAGCTTCACTTTCACTAAGCGACTTTAAGTCAGATTTATTTTATCATTCATCTGTATCAAGTCAGATACATTTTTTGACACCTTTCCTTCTCATCTGAACTTTTAAAAGCTTTACTCAAAGATAAATCAGAGGTTAAAACTGAAACATATCAGCACGATTCTGCAGCCACATGAAGAGAGAAGTGAAGCTCTTTCACAACAAAAAGGGTGAAAATAAAAACATGAAAGTGAAAACAAAAGAGAGAAAATCAGCTTCTTGAAAATCAAATGAAAACAGTCATTTGTAAAACAGAAAGCTGCTGAGCAAGTTGTTGGTTGTTTTGTTGGCGTTCCCTCATTAAAAACCTACAGTGGGTGTCAGATTTGCAAAAGCAACAACAGGAATACAATCACCACAACGTGAATGCAAAAGCCACAACACAACGGAAGTTAAGACAACAGTTATCCTAACAGACACAAAAAAGTTGTGAAACTAAGTTAATGATTGTTTTCTTTTATAACTTAAGCTACGATAAATATAGCTCTAATGCTGACGTAAATGAAAAAATATAAGTACTATGAAGGATATTGCAAGGTGACACCCTAACGAAGCTATATTAATCATAGATGAAGTTAATTGAATACTCACTTTTACAACTTTTTTGTGTCTGTTTGAATAAAAAACCTCTTTTAACTTCTGTTGCGTTGTTGCTTTTGCAAATTGTCTGACAATTGCAAATTAGGGGTAATGAGGTAATGCCTCACCTCTCTCATAGATCAGGTCTATATCTTATTATCTAATTAAACAGACTAAATAGCCTAAAGCTAATTATCTTATTTACATGACGTGATGAGTGCATTTACATTTCTCCTGCGCTCTATCATGCACGGGAGAGTTGCTGCCTTGATGAGTTCACATACTCAAACATTTGTCCACACACAAGCAAGCCCATAATAACGCCACAATATGTAATAATGTAATAAACTTTGCCACATTACTGATAAGTTCTTACATATTATGTGCAGGAACCTTCATTTTGTAATAAGTGACACAATATGTCAGTGTTATTACAGCGTCATTACACAATGAAGTGACAATATATCACATTATTACATATTGGGGTGTTGTGGCGTTACAGCACACACTCCGTGTAGCAGACAGTCAGGAATGTAATGTCACAAATGAAGCCCCAACCATCTGCAGCCAACGCCGGTGGCACGATGACTTGGCATCAACTCGGCTCCTTGCTGATGGAAAACCAAACCTGTTCTTGGGACGAACATGATCAAATCAAACTGAGCACAAGCACGAAACAAGCACTGTGGGAAAAGGGGTCATGGAGGAGCTGCTGTCTTTCAGGCTCCCTGCTCAACAAATCTCCTTCACTCTGATTGGTCACTCCTTTTGAGGCCTGATAGAGTCCGAGCCACAGGTGGGTCTTGGTGTTTGAGGCCCGAGCAGATCTCGTGTTAATTTTCATAACAGAGTTAAGTGCAATTTTGACAATTCTAATTGTGGTCCTTACAACAACAACATAGGGACGTACATTTCAAAATAAAAGCCTGATTGGATTTGATTGGTAAAACAAAAGCAGTCTAAGGTTGACAAATACTCATAAATTCTCATCCAAATAAAAGATCTGAGCTCTGTCTCTACCCGCTGCATGTGAAAAACATCCTGCTGTAAAAATTATTTCAATGTCCGGAGTCTAATTTCTAAAGGAAACTGATCCTCCTGGTTCTGCTCAAAGATACATCAGCATTATTTATGACTCTTATAGTTTGATGACAGACAGTAACTTCTGTATCTGTGCACACACTGTGTTTACGTACCTCTCAGTTTTATAGGTTAGTTCTTGGCACCAAGTCAAAGTTTTACTACACGGACAAGTTTTCAGTGTTTGAACGAGAAGTGCAGCTGAATTCAAAAGGCCGACATGAGTGAGGAGACTTCAGGGTGAAACGCTTTCAGACGGGGAAAAGAAAAACCTCCAAAAACCAGAAAGTTCTGCCTCATGTTCTCCTTTTTCTCTGAGACATAGTGCAACCTGTGAAACTTTCAGACTCTCCTCCTCTACTGTGTGCCGTGCAGCGCTGTGCTCTCCGCTCAGATGATGACAGCGGCTGAAATCCAGAAAGCAACTTTCCCAGGTTTCCCTGAAGCATATTTGGGCAACATTCACCTCCCGAGCAGCAGAGGAGGAATTATTTTCAGGAGGCTTCTGGGAAAACGCAGCCTTAAAGGATTAGTTTTCAAGATATGTGTGTAAAGTTCAGTTAACATGGGACATGTGTGTTAACGTGAACTGTGCAGTTTGAGTTTCGGAGCCAAGAAAAGCTCGCAGCTGGACCGACGCCCCGAGTCTGACTGAAGTTGTTTGGTGTAGGAAGAGCTGAAAAATGTAAGGGAAGGTAATTCAGAGGCTAGTTAAACTGGCTGAGCGAGAGGAAGAGGAGAAGACTTCAGATCAGGCTTTAACGCTTCATGCTCCCAAACTTTTATCAGATTAGTTCGTCCTGAACCCAACATTTACTATCAGACTGCCGATAACTCACCAGGGGACGACACACTGCTGAAAATAGTCCCCAAATAATGCACAGCTTTGAGAGGTTTTTACTCTTTTTTTTTTTACAATAACTGATGGCCAAGGATTTTTAGCCAAAACACACCAGATGTGACTGGACTTGCAGCCGGTGTGAGCTGACAGATGAGCAAACACACAGTCAGCGGTCAGTGAGTTTCTGAGCTTGAGCTTTAAATAGTCGCATACTCCAAAACGGTCATTCATAAACTCACTACGACAAGATAGAAATGTAATCAGAGACGAGTGAGTCACAGACAGTGGTTTGGTGACAGGTAGCATAAAGCTCAGTGTGTTCTGTATGATCGTTAGATCTCCTTTTTTGGTCACACTACGTTTCCTTCTTTCTCACAGTGACTCTGCGTTTACTTCTGTTACACCGAAACTAGTTTTACTGTAGATTTGGTGCACATGTATGAACCATAGACTGTAAAATATAAGAACATCTCCGTCACGTCACCCATCTGTTTCTGGCACAGAGCAATGAAACTGGGAGTCGACAGGGGCCATACTGGATATAACGCGAGCTTTGAGCTTCCTTTCTAACAGCTATGGAGTGTCAGTCAGTCACATGAGCTGAGCTAAGCCTCTGATTGGACAAACTCAGGATCTGAATATCTTCTTACCTGCTGAGTTATGAAAAAAAGTTCACCCCCTGTACAGTGTGTGCCAATAGTGAAATCAACATTTCAGACCTAAGCTGTACATGCTAAAACATAAGCTAAAAGCTAAAACATGGGCCAAAGGTAAACTCACAGGCTTAGGTTACATAGGCTAAGACATGGTCTTAAGGCTAAAGGCTAAAACACGAGCTAAAGGCTAAAACACAAGCTAAAGGCTATTACACAGGCTTAAATAAAGGCTAAAGGCTAAAACATGGGATGAAGGCCAAAACACGAGCTATAGAGGCTAAAACAAGAGCTAGGGCAACGCAAGTTTACTAATAAAGTTCATTTTAGCAAGAAAATTTAAAGTGCTTCAGAGATAAATACCAGAAAAAAATATTTAAAGAAAACAATTGAAAAGCAGATAAATTATGTAATAAAATAAATAAAGTTTTAAAAAATAACAAACAAAAAAACAAAACAAAACAAAACAAAACAAAACAAAACAAAACAAAACAAAACAAAACAAAAGGCTTAAAAATGGGCTTGAGGCTAGGCTTTGACACAGGCTTAAACATAGGCTTAAAGCTAAAACATGGGCTAAAGGCTAACTCACTGGCTTTGGTAACACAGGCTAAAACATGGGCTAGAGGCTAAAACAAGAGCTAATGCAAGGCAAGTTTATTTACAAAGCACATCTAAGATAGGCAATTTCAAGTGCTTTATAGAGATACAAATCAGCAAAAAATTAAAAGAAAACAATTAAAAAGCAGATAAAAAATAAATAGTATGAAACATAATAAGATTGTAAAATAAAATAAAATAAAATAAAAGCTTAAGTCTTTAAAATGGGCTTAAGGCTTGGCTTCACACAGGCTTAAACATAGGCTTGAAGCCAAAACATGGGCTAGAGGCCTAAACCAAAGCTTTTGGCCAAAATATTAGCTAAATGCTAACTTGAAGGCTTGGCTAAAACAAGAACTAAGGCCATGCAAGATTATTTTCAAAGCACAGTTTAGATAGGCAATTTAAAGTGCTTTACAGGGATACAAATTAGCAAAAAATGTTAAAAGAAAAAAACTAAAAAGCAGTTAAAAAAATACAATAAGACAAAAATAAAATCTTAAAAAAAGAGGTAAAGGCTCGAATATTCGCTAAGGGCTAAAGCATGGGCCTAAAGAGGGCCAAAAGGCTAAAACCTGAGCTAAAGGCTAACTCACAGACTTTAGAAACACAGGCCAAAACATGGGCTAAAGACTTAAACACAAACGCACAGGCTTTGACACGGACTCAAACATAGGCTTAAGGTGAAAATTTAGGCTAGAGGCTAGAACTCAAACTTAAGGCTAAAACATGGGCTATGCTGGTTGCCTTGTGGAAAAAATGACATCCTTTGACTGGATGTGTGCATTTTAGCTGCTCAGTGATGCCTGCCTGAAGGCAACAGTTCAAAGAAGAATGAGGTTGGTCCCTCTCATGGTTTTTGGATTAATGATGCCGCAAGTAGTGGGCACCAGTATGATGAGATGTTTTTTGGAGCTCCTAATGGTGCAAAGATTCTCTGTCAGTGTTTCTGACTGGTGCAATGAATGGTGTTGGTAAGCAGGGTTGCAGTTTGCATTTGCAGATGGTGCAAAAGATAAAAAGGGACTGTATTGATACTTCTTACATGCTGTAAAACCTGCAGAGGTGGTGGAGCTGCATGAGCACAGAAGAGTCTGTGATTGTTGTAGGATCAGCAGGTTGCCTGTGTCAGGTCAGCGTGTTGCATCACTGCAGCTCCAGGTTCACATCCAACCCAGCTGGCAGGATGTTGCATGTTTTATGCACATAAAAAAAGGTTGTCAATGTTTTCATTGAATAAAAAAACACTTCTTACTCAGAGTTCAACTTCACGGAGCATGAATCTGCAGTAAAGGTGGAAACAAAGGCCAGCCCGCTCCGTCACAAACACTGGAGATGATCTCTGAGCAAACATGTCAGGTCTGATCGCTCAGAGCTTTCTAACTGATGTGATGCATTCAAAGATAAGCCCAAAACAGGTTTGGTGAGTGACACACACACACACACACACACACACACACACACACACACACACACACACACACACACACACACACACACACACACACACACACACACACACAGATTATTTCCTTGGAAAATGCTGAATCAGAGCGTGAGCTGCCAGTAACACACTCATACATGATTTCACTTGTAAAGAGCACTTTAACACCTACACACAACTTAACACACTTCACTTCCTGATTCTGAAGAAGTCTCAGCTCTTTCGGCCTCCGTGTGTGTGTGTGTGTGTGTGTGTGTGTGTGTGTGTGTGTGTGTGTGTGTGTGTGTGTGTGTGTGTGTGTGTGTGTGTGTGTGTGTGTTTGTAAGTGTGTGTGTGGTCAGGATAATTGGGAGCAGAGCCTTGGCTCGTTAGTGTGTGTCCACCAACTTTAACAAATAAACTGGATCAGAAACAGGGAACGCCAAGATCATGAGCTAGAAACTGAACCCAAAGAGGCTGTAGTGAAACTAAAAGCTCAAATTGTGAGATTTAAATCAAACTTAGAATTTTTAATCTTGTAAAACTGCCAAGTCTGCTGTAAATAAATAAAATAAGCTCAAGATAAATGCCACATGTTTGCAGGGTTACCTTGAAATCCTGAGCTTCAAAAACCCAAAATGAGTCAATCCAGGTTTTTGTTCGTGGTCCGCCTACGCTTGAAACACAGTCTGCCATTCAGAGTCTCCTTAATGTCTCAATAAGCTTTGCTATAACAACACCTGTACCCTCCTCACCTGGCATCCCTACCCCCTTTTGCCACACCTTCAGAGCTGCACCTGAGGAAGGGCTTTGAGAGCTGAATTATGCAACACTTCAAATCTTGGTGGCATAGATTCAACAAGGTGCTGAAATACTGCTACAACTTAGACGGCCCAGAGGAGCTAAACTATCCACACACTGAACCATTCCCCACTGAACAGATTCTTTATGATTTGAAAATGGAAACTAAAGGGGTAAAATAACACAGAAGCTTAAAGATACCATGAAAAAGACACTTTAAGGGACAGATGGCGAAAAACTTTTTGGAGCCTTTAGATGTGCTTTGAAGATGAAACTCAGGGGTACATAAAGACAGAAGAAAGAATGAAGAAATAGTCGCAGAATGATTCAGAAAACATTCTGGTCAAAGTCTCTTTAACTCCTGCAAAGAGGCATTGAGTGTTTCTGGACCACTCACCCGGTGTAAAGGGATCTCAGGAGGCCGTTAGATAGAAATGACTTTGAATTTGATTGATATTCTTGAATCCGAACTAATCATTTTTACTAACAGGTCCTCTGATATTGGACTGACTGACCAAAAAACTTGACTAAAGGGCCTTCTGACTAACTGACCAATAGACATCCTGACTGAAGAGCCCCTGACCAAAGGACCAACTGACTGACAGGCCATCCAACTATTAGGCCTTCTGTCTAACAGGCTGTCTGTATTTCTGACAAACATGCCTTCTGACTAGCGAGCCTGTTACTTTGACTAACAAGGCTTTTGACTAAGTGACCAACAGACCGCCTGACTAACATGCCTTTTGATGCATAGACCTATTGTCTAACAGGCCCTTTATTTTTTTGACTAACAGGTCTTTTGGTTTTCTGACTAACAGGTCTTCTACCTAATGGGCATTGAACCCTCTGACCAAAAGAACTTCTGACTTAGCAAACAACATACCTCCTGACTTACAGGGCTTCTGACTAACAGACCTTCTAACTAATGGGCCTGTTACTTTGACTAATAGACCTTCTGACTAACAGGCCTTCTGACAAGTGGACCTCCTGATTAACAAGCCTTTTGACAAATAGACCTATCATCTAACAGGCCATCTAATTAATCGGCCTTCTGACTAACAGGTCTTCTGCTTTTCTGACTAACATGCCTTTTAACTAGTGGGCTTTGAACCTTCTGATCAAAGGGACTTCTGACTAAGTGACCAACATACCTCCTGACTTACAGGGCTCCAGACTAACAGACCTTCTAATTTTCTGACAAACAGGCCTTCTGGCTAATGGGCTTGTTACTTTGACTAACAGACCTCCTGACTAACAGGCCTTTTAACAAATAGACCTATTGTCCAGCAGGCTATCCAATTAAACATTTTTTGACTAACAGGTCTTCTATTTTCTGACTAACAGGCCTTCTAACTAATGGGCTTTAAACCTTTTGACCAGAGGGACTTCTGACTCAATGACCAACATAACTCTTGACTTATAGGGCTTCAAAATAAGAAACCCTTTGATTTTCTGACTAACAGGCCTCCAGACTAATGGGCCTGTTACTTTGACTAACAGGGCTTTTGACTAAGTGACCAACAGACCTCCTGACTAACAGGCCTTTTGATGAAAAGACCTTTAGTCTAACAGACCTCCTGACTAACAGGTCTTCTGTTTTTCTGACTAACATGCCTTTTAACTTGTGGGCTTTGAACCCTCTGATCAAAGGGACTTCTGACTTAGCAACCAACATACCTCCTGACTAATGGGCCTTCTGACTAACAGGTTTTCTGATTTTCTGACTAACAGGCCTTCAGACTAATGGGCCTGTTACTTTGACTAATAGACCTTCTGACTAACAGGCCTTCTGACAAGTGGACCTCCTGATTAGCAAGCCTTTTGACAAATAGACCTATTGTCTAACAGGCCATCTAAATAACAGGCCAGCCAACTATCAGGTTTTCAGTTTTTCTGACTAACAGACCTTCTAAATAATGAGGTTTGAACCTTCTGACCAAAGGGACTTCTGACTTAGTGACAAACATACCTCCTGACTTACAGGGCTTCAGACCAACGGAACTTCTGATTTTTTGACAAACAGGCTTTCTGACTAATGGTTGGATTTTCTGACTAACAGGCCTTTTGACGAATACACCTATCGTCTAACAGGCAATACAATTAACAAGCCTTCTGACTAACAGGTCTTCTGTTTTTCTGACTAACAGGCCTTCTAACTATTGGGCTTTGAACCTTCTGCCCAAAAGGACTTCTGACTTAGTGATCAACATACCTCCTGACTTACAGGGCTTAAGACTAACAGGCCTTTTGAAGAATGGGCCCTAGGATTTTCTGACCAAAGGGCCTTATGACTTATGGGTCCACTGATTTTCTGACTTATGGGCCTTCTGACTAACAGACCTTATGATTTCTGACTAATGAGCCTTCTGACTAACAGGCCTGTTGATTTTCTGACTAATGGTCCTTCTTTTGTTCTGACTAACAGGCTTTCTGGCTAAGGTGCCTTATGATTTTCTGACTAACAGGCCTTATGACTTACAAGCCCGTTGATTTTCTGACCAATGGGCCTTCTGATTTTCTGACTAACAAGCCTTCTGAGAAAAGGGTGGATCCAGGGTAAAGAATAATCCCCAGTGTCTCCATTTGTCTGCAGAGAGAAGCCCTGAAACAATAATTAGGCCAATAAATTAGCTCCTTAAGCTTTTGTTGTTGTAAAATATTTTGGTTATGAAGAACACACACACGTCTTTCATCAGCTCGCAGCACTCCATATATCATCAGTGTTTGTTCTGCTGTGGGTATCATATATAACACCAGGCGTGAGCCAGACTCAGTGAGGAATCAAAGTGAAGCTGATCAAACACTTCTGCTGCTCCATGAGTTATATTCTTCAATTAGAGCACATCTGGAGGCTCACTGGAGCAAACCGTGTCTTTACTCTTAATAAAACTCATCTTTTCTTTTTTTTGTTCGGACTCTTTGTCTCTCTCCGTGCTTCAGATGTGATGATCCTCACTCTGCTTGGCGTCTCTGAGCGAACACATGCAGGAAGAGATGAGTTAGTGTAGAGTCACAGATGAACAGATAAACTTTATCTCTGTCGCACAAATTTAAATTCAAGCAACTGTTGGAACTTTTCTGCTACTTTCTACTTCTCCTTCGTTTCAGAGATCAGTTTGACTTTATTCAGCATGACGCACATTTGACTGTTATTTAACCTTTCCTTAGAGACGGAGCCTGACGAACCTGAAAAATGAAGTGTTCTCATTTTACTGAGGATGACTTTGGGTGTGTTTTAATACTTTCTGACATATTGGCAGGGAGGATGCTACGCTGACGTGTCAATAAATGTCCACTTACCCCTTAAATAAACAAACAAATTAATCGAAGCATGTTTTTTTTCTTTTTTTTTTCTTTTTCTATTTTTTTTTAAACTAACCCTCCAAGAGTAGTTATTTAGAGCTGTGACCATTAGAGATGTAATCGTACTGCAGAGTTTTTTTTATGGAAGAGAATTTAGGGATTTAGGATTTTGTTTTGTATCTGTTTTGAATTTAAAGTTTAAAATAATTCTGACCTTTTTTTTTTTTTTTTTTACCTGAATTCTGTTTTTTTTTTTATGTTTCTCAATTTTTCTGAATTTTAATTTCTTGTAGAATTTTTCCTTCTATTCTCACTCTTAATTACTTCAAAGAAACACTTTTTTTTTTCTCCCAGAGTCGTGACTTTTCCTTGATTATAACTTCTAAGAATACTTATTAGTTTTAGCTCCAAAATGTTTTTTCGTTTAATTTTTTCTTCTTTTTTTTTCTTACAAAATCTGACATTTTCCTACTAAATTGTGACCTCAGAGTCAGACATATAAAAAGACATATCAGAAGAATTGTGCAGGCACAGCTCCTTAAAAACTGATTTCCAGTGGCCCTGATCCTGCGCCGTAGTTTTTCCATTGTGGTTCTGTAACTCAATCAAAGTGAAAAATCTGCTCTCCTTCCACTTGGTCTCGCTGGGAACACTAACAGAGCGGATCCACAGTTTATGTTCCAGCTGTGGTTTTCCCACTCCATCCAGTCAGGACGTCTGCTGAGAAACTATCGAGCGTAGCATGGGTTGTATAAACGTATAAACAGGGTTTGGTTTCTACACAATAACTACTGTGAATCTGGTTATGTTGGATAAAACCATTAATCCAGCCCTGAGTTTACTCTCTGCCCACAGTGCTGACGGCGGTTTGAGCGGTTCAGGATTTACTGAGAACTCAAACGAATATTTCACATCTGAATCATTTTCTTGTTCAGACTTCAGCTCAAATCTGTTTCCTGGCAAACTGCCACTTTGTACCCAGACGAGCTTTTCTCATTCACGGTTAAAACCCCTGAGAAGTGCGGTGAAATATGTTGTTTACAACCCAAATAATCGAATGTTTATTGTTTAAAAGAAAGAAGTGATTCAGGAGTGTCACTAAAGAGGAGAATGACAATGGGAGATATGATTCAGTCCGGCAACATCTGCTGCTGTTCCTGTGCTAAAAATAAAACAAATAGTTTAACGTGTCAGTGAGAGGAAATCACTCGTTGGAAGGTACCATGGCATGGATGCTAACGAGCTTCTTGAAGGAACATAAAATCAAAGGATGCCTCAACAAGGACCTTAATACAAACTCTGAGAGAGGCACAGGATCAAAACTTAGGTGTGCTTGGAAAAAAAGGGCCCCTGGGTACCAGGAAACAGATGCTAAGTAGCACAAACATAGGAGTTCATGGACCAAAAAAAGACATCTTAATGGGTACGTCCTTAAGTAAAATTCATTTGAGGGTTAAGAAGAACTTAAACTGAAGGGTACTGTGAAATACATCCTGTAGCCCAGTAGCGCCTAAAACTCTACATTAAGGGTAGCTCAAAACATCCAACAGGGGAACCTCTAAATTAATAACAACGAACCCCTTCGAAGAAATGTTTTAAGTGCCTTGAAATTTTTTGAGAACAACTTCAGATCAAAACAGAGGTAGGCATTAAAAGAGGGCCTCTGGGTTCCTTAAAACAGATGCTAAGTAGTGTCTTATTAAGGATCTTTTTGGTTCATTCAGACAAAGTTTTGTCTGGGTCACTTGAGATGTATGATAAGGATTACTGATTCACAAACAGTTCTGGGTACCTCTTGTATGAAAATAAGGATCTTGACTTAAGGGCACCCCAAAAAGACAACCTTTACTTTGAGATTAGGATTCAACTCAAGATCAAAGTGTATGATAAAATTTATACTCTGGTGACTCCTACACACTGTTAAGCCAAGTCAAGTCAAGTCAAGTCAAAAATAATTCATAAAGCACATTTTAAAACAACGGCAGTTGGCCAAAGGGAAGTACAGGCTTAAAATCAAAAATTTAAATCAGTAGGTAGATAAAAAACACAATAAATAGTAGAATAAAAAAAAAAGCGGCAAATAAAACGTTGGATGTCTCGCCTAACTTGTATGAAGAGCCAGTGCAAAAAGGTGTGTCTTAAGACTTAATTAAAAGATCTCGATAGTCTGTGCGGTCCTGATGTTTAGAGGCAGACTGTTCCAAAGTGTGGGAGCAGCCACCGTGAAAGCTCTGTCCCCTCTGGTTCTGAGCCTCGCTCTGGGAACGTCAAGGAGGACCTGGTGAGTTGACTTGAGTGCTCTGACTGGAGCATGCAGGTTCAGACACTCACTGAACCTCAATGTGTTTACGTCATCTCTTTCCCGTCAGCTGCCACATTCTGTACCTGCTGAAGGCGGCAGAGGGACGACTGATCAACACCAACATACAACGAATTACAATAATCCAAAGGAGATGTTATACATGTGTATCACCCTCTCAAACTCATGAGAAGGGAGATAGGCCTTGACTTTGCTCAGAAGTCTCAGCTGGAAGAAGCTTGTCTTCACAACAGAGCTGATCTGCTTATCAAATTTAGAAGAAGTGTCAAAAATGACACCGAGGTTCCTGACTGAAGGACAACAGTGAGACAGCAAATTACCAAAAACACTGTTGACGCCATTCAGCAGATTAGGAGAAACAAAAACAATGATTTAAGTTTTCTTTTCATTCACACTCAAGGGTACCTCAAATCAACTACAAAGGATACCTGAAACCTTGCTAAGATGAGATGAAGACAGAGGTAAGCCTCGAAAAATGACTTCTGGATACCTCAAAACAGATGCTCAGCACCTTCAGGTAATCAAACAGACGATAATGATGAAGAGACTCCATAACTCTCAGAGCACATATCTTGTTAAGACCCTAAAAGTTTTGGGTACCTCTCATATCTGTCTACCTCTTAAAATGAGTCTGTGAAGTGTGTTTTTGTGTTTGGTGTCCCACTGTTTTAAGTCATTTTAGATCTAAAAGTGAACTAGTGTGTATTTGGCCTTGGGTTGGTGCATGCAGTGCATTCTTTTTATTAGTGTGGGATGAAATCGGCGTGATTGGAGAAACTTGGGTGGATTTTTTTGTATGTAATTTCTACTTCGCAGCTGAGTGGTGTCTTTACTGATACCTGAACATCGACAGAAGAGCAGCAGGTGTCACAGAACACGAGGGAAACAGCATGCCTTTTGTTTACTTATTAAATGAAGCCATCCAAATGAGCCGTGATCGAAGAGACAAACATTCAAGAAGAAGGAAAAAGGAAGAGTCACGTAAACAAACCACATGTTCCTGCAGGAAATCTTCCTTCTGCTCGTCCTCCCATGCATGTTTTCCTGCTTTAAACCCTCATTCAGAGCCATCACTGCCTCTCTCTGACATATTCCCCTGCATTTCCTTTCACTCTGCTCAGACAAGAGCACATTCACCTCCCAGCAGCTATAAATCACTCTGAGATCCAAGCCTGCACCCCAGTATGCGAGAACTTATCAGGACATATGAAAGGAGGCCGTATCTCACCCATCGAACAGGAAAAATGTAATAAAAAGCCAAGCGTGTGGCGGCAGAGCCGACATAAAGCTGCAGAGGTGATGTTGTTGTTGGCTGAGGGTGGGAGAGTGAGGTTTGGGAGGGGGGTGAGCTCTTTGTGACTCTCCTCGTGTTTGTTTTGTTTTTCTCTCCTGTGGATATCAGAGTGGTTTGTTAATTGGTCTGTTAGAGTCTAAACTGTTCGTAGGTTCATGTCACCGACGAATGCCAAGAAGGAAGAAAGCTCTGGGAAATCTAAAAACCAAAACAAAGAGTCTGGCAAAGATCCTCTGCTCAAAACAGGAGATCTCAGAACCTGACTGTTGTTTATGATTGAGGTTTACGTGCTGAATGTATGAACTTTGGAGTGAGTTAAAGCTACAGTTAGAAACGTCAGGTTTGTGTTGACTTTGGCGCCACCAGTAGATAAAGTGAGAAGATTTATATCTGTGCTGATCTTGTGTTTCGTTGTGTTCACACCAAATAACATTATAAAATCAAAACAAGACAAACACATGAAAACACACCAACCTCATTGGCCGCACAAGCCTACAGGTAAAAAAAAGTCTTTGCAACAAAATTCTGACAGGAAAAGACTGCACGCTTTTCTCCTTTCCAACACTTTGTGGTCTCCATCACCTCAGAGTGCAAGTGCAGAGTGCAGTTCCTACTTGTATTTGCTTAAAAATGACAAAAATATTCATGTAATATAAAACAAATAAATATGTTAACAAAAATAAGATCCAAATTTTGTTTGCTAAACTCTAGTTAATAAAAATGCAAACTGTGCTTTTGTACGTGGTTGTCAACATGTTGTAGTGGGCTGTAAACTTTGACACTGTAACATGACACTCTATGAAGACTGACTCACTTTTGGCAGCAGCCTCAAGTGGACATTAGGGGTATTGCAGTTTTTCTACAACTGTGTTTATTAAGTTACTATTTCCAATTATTATTTTTTGCTGCAGAGTAGCTTAATGAGTAAGAACATTTAAAGTAAATCTGTGAATATATTTTTTTATAGTGATGCATGCATTCTGCAACTAAACCCAAAAATATTACGCTAAATATTGGAATTATGAAGAGGTATCACAGTATTTCATAAAAAGCTTGTGTCTCAGAGTATTTCTTTGTGTGTGTCCCCCTAAATTATGGGAAAAACATTCAGAAAGTGAAAATTCACTAATAACTTGTTCATCTCTCAAATATCCTGTAAAAAGTTTCCTTTAATTACTCCACATATAACTTATTCAATACCTCCCACTAATTAACTGTACCTTGTTGGTTGCTGAAACCCAGAGGTCAAAAAAACGTTCCAACAAAATTCTGACAGAAAGACCCCAACCTTTTCTCTTTTCCAACACCTTGTGCCCTCTAACACGTCAGAGTGCAAGAGCAAAGTGCAATTTCTGCCTGTATTTGCTTAAAATTGACAATTTTTTAATGTAATATATAACATATTAACATGTTAACAAAAAATAAGACATAAATTTCATGTATAGCTGCTAATATCTGATTAATAAAAATGCAAACTGTGCTTTTGTATGTGGCTGTCAACATGTTGTAGTATGCTGTAAACTTTGACACTTTAACATGTTGCTCTATGAAGACTGACTCACTTCTGGCAGCAGCCTCAAGTGGACATTAGGGGTACTGCAGTTTTTCTGCAACCTTGTTTTTTAAAGTTACTATTTCCAATAATTCAATTGTTGCACCGAAGTAAGTAAAAACATTTACAGTTCATGTCAACACATTTTTTGTCATAATGCATGCATTCTGCAACAAAACCCAAAAATATTAAGGTAAATACTGAAATTATGAAGAGGTATCACATCATTGCATGCAAAGATTGTGTTTTAGTGTATTTTTTGTGTGTATCCCCCTCAAAAAACTTATGTAAAAAAACATTCAGAAAGTGAAAACTTATATGTAATTTGTTCATCTCTCATATATCCTGTAAAAAGTTTCCTGTAATTACTCGACATATTGTATATACTTCCCACAGATTAACTGTAGCTCTGTGTTTTTCCTCTGCACTAACCTCTGCAGTGATATAAGCTGCTGACAGACGCCCACACTGCTGGAGAAAAGGCTTTTGTGTTGGAGTTTAATCACAGCTTCTATAGATCCCACATTACAATGAGCTTATAGCAGCCAAACCAGGCCAGCAGCGAGCTAACAGGCTAACAGAGGGCATGGCTAACAAAGCATGAGCTTGTTTATGTTGTTTTGGGTAACAAACATTGAACTCCAGACCAGCGGTTCACACAGTTTGTGAGGTCATGGTTCAGCAGTATTCTTGTTAAAATGTCACAAGTGTCTTTAGTTTTATATCATGCAACAATAGGCAAATTTTTGCAGACATGAGCAGAGGTGAAACAAAGCCAAGTCACTGTAGTATATTACACTACAGCTGAAATCTGGGGGAGACAAAGTAGATATTTAAATGAAGCAGTAACTTCTGGTAGAAAAAATATGAAGCCACTGCAGAAATGTTACAAACTGCAGTTCCTTGAGTATCCACCAGAGGCTGCCTGCAGAAACAGCAGAAACACATGCACACACTTATTAAAAAGTCAATGTTTACAGCCTGGTTTAAAACATGATTTTAATTTGAATGGATCATTTTTATATCAGCAAAAATAACTTTGTCATAATTTGGTGCTGCTCTAACAAAAAACGACTGATTGTCATGCAAAGCACAGACGCTCCCCTCCTTTAAATCTGCTGCAGATAAATGATGCTGTTTTCTCTGTTCAGCACATGAGCATTTTTGGCATCACTGAACCCCGCTACAGGCTGACGGTGTTGTAACACAAGTTAGTAATCCAGTCTGCTCTCTGCATGCTTTACTGAACGCAGCAGGACTCTGATAGTTTGGTTTTCTAAACTGGTTTTGGGTTTCAGGGTCCTGCAGAGAAGCTGGCAGGCTGCTGGAGTTTCAGGGGAAGCAGATTTCAAAGGAAGACCTGGAATAGCAACCGAGGATGATTCAACAAATAAAGTGCTGGTTTACAGTGAACACTGAGGTTTGTGCTTGGATCATGGGGAGGGGTTCTTAGAAGTATTACAGAGCTTTATTAAAGAGACATTATCAAGGGCAGGAAGCTCTCTGTGGAACCTCACTGATGGAGCTGCAACATAAAGGCTGTGTGGGGCTTTAAAATCAACAGAAAGGTCTTTAACATCAACTCTTCAAGTAAAGCAGCAGATAATTGCGTATTTCGAGAGAATCGTTCAAATGGTGATGTAAGTATGAAATTTGGCACAGATACTCTCTGAGGACCACTCTTTTGAAAAACAACAGTAGACACTTTAAAAATTGAATAGGGCAGCCTTTTTTCAGATGTCTGCCTTCTTCAGTTGAATGCTCTTTATATCATTAGTTCAAATGGTCGTGCAAGCATGACATTTGGCAAAAAATACTCCGAAGGAAACCCTTTGGGGTAAAAAAAGTTTGCCACTGAAAATTTTAAAAAATATGGAGAACTTTTTTCAAGATGGTCACCACTTTATTTCAATGCTTAACCCATTTATGCCCAAATTTATTTCAGAGTTGAAAGGCATATAGTTTTATCAGCTGAGTCCCTCTAAATCATGGTATGTATTTAATTTTTATATTTTGCACTTGGTTTTTGAGGAAAACAGCATTTTTATGACTGGAAACAATTGTTGCCAGTCATAAAATTCACTTGTCACTAGGTCACCTAATAATTATATCGAAATAATATTAACAATAATAATAATAATGATAATAATAATAATAAAGTTATAACAAAACAATAATGAAGTTATAACAAAATAATAATAAAGTCATTACAAATAAATTTTAAAAAAAAGGTGCGTCAAGAAAATTGCAGCTGATAACTAAATTGTGAGCAACTCTGCAGGCAGTGTTTTCCTTTAGTTAGCAACTAGCTCTGTGCCCACCAGCAACTTTTGTTGCCACTCACAGAACAAAAAAATATTTTGGTTAGAGTTACTCCAGAGACTTGAATGATTAAATAGTTATAAATATGTTTGGGAGGACAATCATAAGCAATAGATGACAATTTGCTCTTTCCAGGACCATCTGCATCCACCATGTATTCTGCCAGAAGGAACAGGAAGAAGATGATGTCATGTGACAGGAACCACTCAGGAACTGTCTTTGTCCAAGGCTGTTTTCCAATACTGCCTACTACATACTACATGTGAATGTAGAATGTAGTAGGCACTAAATACTACCTCCTGCTTTTGCTTGTAGTATGTAGTATGACTGATCTCTTGGGTCTGTTTTGTTGTATATTACTTTTTTTTGCCTTTAACATAAATATAAAAAACAAGCAATCGGCAGATTTCTGCCTTTTATTTTGTTAATCATATCAAATAGAATCATCATACTTGATTTCTAATCATACACCAAAAGTTATATCATTTACTGAAAATAAATCTGAAAGGGATTTTTTATTATTTACAGCCGATGTAAAAACACTTCTATATAATCCACGTATGATTTAAAAAAGTGAATAAGTGGTTTATATAGGCTTTAATGAATTTGTAGAAGTAAACACCTTTTTTACAACTGAAAGTGACAAGGTTTACAGGTGTTTCTTCGCATCACTTCACTTCTATCTCATGGACGGTCTAACATTGGTGTTGTGTTTAAGTTATAATTCCGACTCATTCCACTAGATGGCAGTAATTCACCAAAACCTGCCACCCGCATTGACAAACAGTGTTAGCGCCGTGCATTGTGGGAAATAGTATGTCAGGTAGACTGTTCTGTTGCATACTGAGAAATTTTCCTGGATCAGAAGGACATCCGGGAATTTTTAGTTTACTGCAGAATTTGCAAGTTTTGGCATACTACCTACTACATACTAAATTTCAGCAAAAATAGTAGGCACTGCAAGTGTAGTAGGCGGTTTGGAAAACAGCCTAAATTGCCTACTAGCATATTAGTAACGTTGTATAACATATTATTTATTAGTAAAGTTGAGATACAGTGATACACACTTGCAAAATTGTTTCCGGTCAGGGAAAGCAGGTTAATATTTCAGCAGTTCAAATATTGATGCATGCATACAACTTGACACAGATATTCCCTTAGAGCCACTATTTTGAAAGAAAGCTGTTAGGAGGTATAGACCAAAAAAGTGTGTTTCTGTGTTTTTTGTATCCATCTTTAATTTTTCATTGGCTATTTTCCAAAGGAGTGATGAATTTCCTGTTGTGTTAATAAATATTCAATAGAATGGCACCCATCTTGATGAAAGGTCATCATCTCTAAATTTTGAGTGACAACCACCTTTTTCGAAAACAGTTACCTTTCGAGAGTGTTTGTGCCAAATTTCATGCCTGCACCATTTGAACTATTGAAATAATGAGCATTCCATATAGATGGTGGCCAATCTTCAAATAGATGTTGCCATCTTGATGTTTTGCATGTCTAAGGTAATTTTTCAAACGAGTGGCCATCAGAGAGTTTTTCTGCCAAATTTCAAGCTTGCATCACAATATGAGCATTTTTTGAAGAAGGGGAGAAGGAGCAGAGTTTAAAGGTTGAAATAACACCTGGAAAGGAAACTAGAGATTTTTATGAGCTGTAAATCATGCAAAGATACTACAGGGGCACTGGAGGGACAAAATACCCCCTCTTTAAGTGTGTGCACAACTATGTCTACACACTTAATGTGTCTTGTGTTGAATCAGTTGTGTCTATAATTTGACTGAGTTTAAGGATTCAGGTGAAGGGTTTGTTTCCTAGCTTTGATTCATAATTTCATGACGTGTTTAGAGGATTTTTTCTGAGAATAAAATGAGGTCAGTCTCCACATTAAACCTGTTTAAACTTCTACCAGAGAGCCTGAGCACAGCTAATCTCAGTCCAAAGGAGAGTTTAACCATTTCAATAGTTGACCTCTGACCTCAGCAGGTGCACTGACCCGGTCAAAGGTCGAGGAGCGTTTTTTTTACCCAGCAGACGGTTAATGAGCAGCCAGAGGTCTAGAAGCACTCACATCTATACACAGACACCTTTAGACAGAGAGAGTGAGAGGACGCACTGACAGACTGTCTGACCCTTACCACTGGATGATATCTATGGAAACACACACACACACACACACACACACACACACACACACACACACACACACACACACACACACACACACACACACACACACACACACACACACACGAGCCCCATGACTGGACAGGATGGTCAGTGTGATGGGAAGTGACATGATGATCTGATGCTCTGATTTGTCCCATGATGCAAACAGACAGACGGACGTCACTTTCCACGACAGCACAGATACACCACAACAAGTTGACACAGACTCAGAGTTTGTTTACAATCAGAACAAACTTTTTTTTATTTTGCAAATATCTGATCAGAGTCTGAGCTATGAGACATATTTATTTCTGGGGTACTTTGGTTTTAACTTCCTGTTTCATTTTGTCTTCAATATTTTGTGTTTTTTCCCTCCTACGTGTTTCCATGTCGTCAGTGTTTCCTGTTTTATTTTGTAGTTCTTGCTCTCTGTGTGTCTGCTTTCCTTTCTCCTCCTTTCCTTGTTTCCTTCCACTCTGATTTCACCTCATTACGATCTTGTTTTTTTATTTTTTTTATGTCAAAAGATCAACCCTCCTCCCATGACACGCATAAGCTCGATTCGTAATCATGCTCTGGCTGCAGCTTGGAGGGACAGCTGCACCAGTGAGAAGGACTTGTCCTCCTGTGAATGTTTTGGATAAGGGAGGGGTCCAAGGCAGCACCTGCTGCTCGTAGAGAAGCAACAGGTGCTGGGGGTCAGTACATGCTAGCATGACAGAGTCTCCAAATGCTAGAAAAGTTGTTAGACCTGTTGCTAGTTACTTCTTTTGTTTTGTTTTGCTTTGTTTTGGGGAAAAAAAAAAAAAAGGATCCTAGAAAGGTCCGAAAAGTCACTAAATAAAGTGAAAAAGTGGCTAAGTTGGCAACACTGCTACTACCATCGTCTTTGGTTGCAATTACTTCTTCTTCTGTGCACAGGTAGCTGGCATTGCTGCCACCTACTGGACTGGAGTGTAAAACTTTGGAGTAGCAGGGGGGGGAAAAGGTGATGACTGTGTGGTGGATCCTTAGTTCAGAGATCCTTTTTTGACGACCAAGGGGCAACATCCAGTCAGTAAAAATGAATCCTGTGTGGAAGTGCTAAAAGTTGCTGTTCGTCGAGAATCTGCTTTAGGCTGGCTGCAGAAAGACCAGAAGTCTCGTACACACCCAGCCATAAAAATGGACTTTTACAGCATTAAAGAACATATTTACAGCCTGGTTCAAAAAACAGCTTGGGTCTAAAATGCTGATTTCACTATCCGCACACACTGTAGGGTGAGTGAATTGTTTTCTAACTCATTAGGAGTTTGATTGTCCAATCACAGGCACAGCTCAGGTCACGTGACCACCAGGCGCCCTGTAGCTTGGGTTCATTTCATGGTTTCAGGTACAGACAGGTGACTTTGCGGATGCTACGTCCATGTTTTATACGGTCTGCGTTGAGGACCTCATCGTTTCAGCAAGTCTTGAAGATCTCATGGAATTTTTTTCTATCAGAGATAGGGATGGGTTCCAAATCAGGTCATTTTATAGGCACTGACTTAATTCTGTCTATAGTACTGAGTACCATTTCACTTAAAAACCAAAGGTACCATGTTTGGGTACCAAAACTTTAAATTGTGACTGTGAAGGAGTGGAGGAGTAGGCCATTTTCCATGTTGGACATGAACACAGCATTGCAAGTTTTTTTTTTTTTTTTTCTTGAGAATAAATACAGTATATTAAATCAAAAGCCTTTGAGAGTTTGTTGTTAAACAAATTAATATTGCAACATAAACACACAAAGAACCGAAATTTGTGCTGCTGAGTACCAAACTGGTAACGTATCATTTCAAATGTGAAAGGTACCTACCCCTAATAACAGCTTTTGATCACTTTACGGAGCTGATTCAGTGTTTTCTACAACAGATTTAAAAACATTGTTCTGTTATAGAAAGTCAGTGTTGTATAGTGTATAAGCAGATTCAAACAAGCTTCTTTCTGTTTTTGAGAAAAAGAGCTTACACACCTATAAACTCCAGGCTAACACAGATTTATTTTTTAAGAGCACTTCAATGCAGCACGAACATTTCATCTGGTTGTTTGTTAATAATTTCTCCACTGAAGATCAAAACTGAGCTGTTTCTAATTACGGACATGAAGATTGAGGATCATTGTCTCTCTGATACGAACACTTTCAAAGTCCTGTTCATGATGTTCATGATGTTTGTGTTTGATTTGTTTAATGCCGTCTGTGATGAACCACTCTGACGCTGAAACGGTCCCATCAAAGCTGCGGCTGTAAATCTGATTTGTGTCGCTCTCATTCTTTGCGGGTGTTTTAATATTTATTGTTTCATTATGTGTCGCTGAAGAGTCCTCAGGGGAACATAAACTGAGTGTAACGATGATAAAACCGATCTGTGGGGAGGAGAAATTGAAACAATGCAGCGGGGAACAAAGAGGAGAGGAGAAACAAACATGACGAGCGGCTCTTTTATTAATTCTCCACATTTCTCCTCCAACGACCACAAATATGGACGCTACGATGAGCAGCCGACTGCCTCCACCAATCAGAACGGGTCTTATTAAGCATGGGGAAGGAGGCTGGGAATCTGCTCCTGCTGACTCTGACAGATTCTGTGGTTTCTCTCCGATGACCAAAAACCGCGATTTGATGTCAGAGCTTGTTTTCCCATCAGGCAGTGCTGCTCACAGCTGACAGAGGAGGCGAAAGTGAAATTCTCCCTGTGCTTAAATCAAACCAGCATCAGACAGATCTGATAAAAATATACAAAATCTGACTTTTTATCAGTTGTATCAGATTGGATAACTCTTTTTGAGATGGAAAGTGACTCAGGTCATCTGTTTGGTAGTGCTGTAGTTCCAAACAGCAGCCACTAGATGTTTTAGGTGTTATATTCTTCAGACTGTACCTTTAAATCGAGGTCTGTGTCAGTATGTGAGAAATGTGCCGTGCTCTGACTGATAAACAGACGTTAATCAGCTGTGATGGTCGATCACGCTGAGTCAGTGTCTGAGCTTTTCTCTTATCTCCCTCACAGCGACTCCCTGAGACTCTAACCACCAAACTCAGAGGTCATCCTCCCCGACCCTCTGACCCCTGATCAGCCTGCTGCTCCTGCTGCTTTGACTAAAAGGTGCTTATTCATCCATTAAATAGACTGAAGCACCAGAAACTGGGACATGAGCACCTCTCATTAGGGACTCATTTCTCTGTTTCAGTCTGAGCGTCCTCCAAGTGTTTCTGAACAGAACTGAACAGAATAGAATAGAATAGAATAGAATAGAATAGAATAGAATAGAATAGAATAGAAAAGGCTTAACTGTAATTGCACTTTGAAGGTAAAATAAAACATAGGGTGTTCCCATAGAGTCTTCATGCAGAATATATGTAGGGCTGCAATGATAAGTCGACACAACTGTCTATGTCGACTATCAAAATTCATCAACCCGAATTTTAACAGTCAACGTGTCTTATTATTGTTACTTTTATTACTTTTATTACTTTTATGGGAAAAGATCACTAATTTCATACATGACCAATATTGATGAGGAAATATCTCTGTGCCCTGATGGCACTGCGCGCTCATGGAGGCGCTGTATCTCTGGCTTGCACAGCCTGTCAGCTCCCGGTGTTTAGCGCCTGATAACATCATTTAGATAGTTTTCTTTGCTCTCTTTTAAAGAGTTTTTTTAGGATTTGAGTCACAATCTAGTGTCAAAACTCCCCTTACTTTTTAAAAGTGAGGACATTTATCCAACTAATTCATGCTCACACTGTAACACTCACTGGGGTGGAGGAGCGGCAGAGTGCGCATGAGCGAAGTCAAAGTAAGCGCTTGTAGGAAACAAAACTAAATGTGTTGTTATGGAGACCTGGGAGAGCAAAGCAAGCCCCAATTAGCAAGTAAACATCAGAAAACAAGCACAAAGTCGATAATGAGCTGTCTTGCCAATCAATACTGAACAACAACTTAGTTTCCCTGTTACCTGTCACATGACACAGGGCTGACCAATCAGAGGTGAGAACCTAACTCTGGGTAAATGCAGTGAAAGTGCAACACACAGGTTGAATTTTAAAGGTCTGCACATTTTAAAGGCCATATTAAGTTGAAACACAAAATAATCATGATAAGTCAACTGATCAAAAAATAACCAATACATTTGTCGACATCAAAAATAATTGTTAGTCGCAGCCACAAGGTAATACTGGACTCAGACCTGAACTTTAACAGCCACATTAAATCAATAACACCAGCAGCTTTTTACCATCTAAAAAACATCACTAAAATCAAAGGAGTAGTGTCTAAACCTGACTTACAGAGACGGATCTATGGGTTTGTCACGTGTACAAGTCTCTTACTGGTTTAGTGCCAAACTGCATCTCTGACATGTTACTGCCCGAGGAACTAACTCTCCTGCGGGTGCCTAGAGTCAGGACTTAACACGGTAAGGCTGTATTCCAGTTTTTTGCTCTAAAATCTGGAATTGTCTGCCAGAAAAAATGAGACAGGCCCCCAAGGAAGACTTCCACTAACTTCAATCCTTAAGTCCAGTTTGTTTGACCAGTGTAATCACAAATCTGCTCAGGCAATGTTGACTTCCCTGCTTTGGCACTCTTTGGAGGGGTATGCTTTAGCGCCGTTCATGCAGGAGTACAATCACAAGCACACAACGAGGGCATGGTGACTAATCCGTGGCGGATGATTGCCGCAAACGTTTCATCTGGACAATCATTTAAAACAAAAGCAGGGTGTTGGAGGACCAAAATGACTTCACTTAGACCTAAAAGTCACTAAAGTTGCAGCAAGGTTCTGTGTTGTCTAATGTGCCGACACTGATGAGATCAAACTACTTGTAAACAGATGCTTCGTGATGTCATACACACGCCACCTCATTGCCTCTGGGCAACATACCCATTTCTGGCCTTTTACACTCACACAATACATCCCAGTTGTAATAAAATACTTTTAAAAGAGAAAAAAGACCTTAAGGAACTATAACAGTTTTTGAATTTGCCATGTGACCCTCTGGAGGTCACGGAAAATCCCTTCTTTGGCAGACTTTCTTGCAAGGACCAACTCGGCCAATTCTCCTCTCAAAAGTGGCCAATAACTTTTTTATGGGGCCTTCCTCAGTCTAGAAAAAATATATTCATGTTAATAAACAGACAATAGGCTGTTTTGGGGTTTACAAACTGTTTAAAAACTAACTGTTCATTAATTTTTTTTTTTAGATCTCTCCAGTTTTCAACTAGATAAATTTGATGATAGGCTCTGGTCTACCAGAGTGAACTTTGCGAGCCTTCTTTATAGAGCACAAGTTTTTTTATCTTACACACATTTTGTCCACCATGAAAAGTCTGTCTCCTGAAAGCCACAGAAGTGAAATCTTTGGTTAAATTGAATCAGATTAATAACAGGGTTATTGTTGATATTAATCATGTTTCCTTGTTAGACTCAATGAAGCACCAAAGCAGAAACTCCTTCCTGCAGAGTGTGCATGATGCCGGTAAAGCAGAGCAGAACATGGCAGGAGCTTGAGGCTGTGGGCACAATGTATCGGGACCCAGTATTGACAGATACTCAAAATCAAATGACTTGGACTAGGATTTGCAGCTATAAAAAAATCACCCTGAACGGGACATGCCTACATGAAACTGATCCATTCATGGCCTCATCCTCACCCTCATGGAGCATCAGGTGGAGCGTCTGCTTTACCTCGAGTAGAAAACTGAAAAACAACAAAACAAACCACGCAATGTTCCTCCAAAGATAGCAGGCAGAGGACACATGATGTTTTGCGTGTGTGTGTGTGTGTGTGTGTGTGTGTGTGTGTGTGTGTGTGTGTGTGTGTGTGTGTGTGTGTGTGTGTGTGTGTGTGTGTGAAGGGCCACACTGACTTTTCAGTTTGTCCCAAAACGACAGAAAAAGGAAGAAGAGGAGAAGCCCACTCTCCTCCGTCAGCCCTTTTCGCTTCCCTTTTTTTTTTTTTTTTAAATCCAAGAGGCCTTCGCAGCGGAGGGAGAGGAGTGAGGAGCAGCCGTTACTGTCTGTGACTCACCCGTGCTCCTCCCAGCTCCTCCCTGATCCATCTCCGCCTGCAGATTTATTAGAGTGTTAATATTTGAGTGTATTCATCATAACTTCCTGAGCAGATGCAGACACACCAACTGAATCACAGGAAAACAAAACTTACAGCCAGTAAACTAAGACAATGCAAACGTATAAAGGTGCATTTCACTATTTTTTCTTGCAATCATTGCAATCTTACATACCTCCCACCCTCTCAAATGAGTCTGGATCATCCTATAAACCATTGCACCTCTGGTTATGTATGAATCTCCTGTAATACCCTTGGGCTCTGACTATTTGCTGGACAACCTCCCTGCACCAGATGCAGGTTTTCTTTTCTCCTCATCCCTGAACTCACCATCTGCTTCCAGACTTCTTAAACCTCTCACTGTCACGTAAAAAGGCCCGGCTCTGTGTATTTGCTGGTTAGAGTCTCTCTGTTCTGTACCCACAGGCTCTGTCTCACAGCTGGAGACATTCAGGTCTCAGAGCTTCTCACCTGCAGCCTGCAGGTATGTGGAGATGTATCAGGGTGATGTCACTCCTCCTGGTGATGAAATCAGCTAGCTAACTGGTGCACACTTCCTCTCCTGCATCACTGATGTGAGATGATGCTCACGCTGCTTCATCCTGTATGAGCTACTCATCCTTGTTTTACAGTTAGAGCAGGATCAAAAGTCCCAAAGCTGGACGTTCAGACTGAGCGTGTGCAGATTTTCAAACCTTTACTTATTCATAGGTTGTAGAAATCCCTGACTCTGACTGTAAACTGATTAAAACACTAAGCTCTAAAAAAAAAAAAAAAAAGCACCAGATCATCACCAGATCTTCACATTATGACATGTTGGAGTGGCGGGGCCTCAAACACCAAGGTCTGCCCATAGCTCCGCCTCCTGACAGGCCCAACCAATCAGCATCCAGTCTGAATAATTGATTTCTTTGGCTGGAAGTCAGAAGATGGACCCACTTCAGACACAAACTCCAACAAATTCAAACTTTAAGAAAAACAGATACATAGCTTTGTTTATGGCAGGAAGTTAAAGGAACAGTACGCAAGTTTAGTTTTCTTTGAAAAGTCTTTTTGTAAAAATCTTTGAACCTGTGTATAAAGGTCGTCCCACAAGGAACTCTTAACAGGCAGGCCTCAGACACCAAGGTCTTCCTCCAGAGGGCTGACCAATTACAGAGAAGGAGGCTTGTGGCATGAGTACTCTTAAAGAGACAGTCCTCAAGACAAAGTGTTTCAGACAGGGACTGAAATAAGGGTTTTGTAAAACCACCAGGGAGAAAAAACAAAGATTTGAAGATACAAAGGGTGCACCAGAGGGAAAAAATTTAAGACCAAAAATAAAAAACAAAAAACAAAACAATACCCCTCTTCAATGTCAGGAAATAGAAAATATTTGATCTGATTTTCTATCAGTGGTGAAGCTTTGACAAGTGTTCAAATGTGTTCAAATGTTCTACAAGGTTTCCACTAAATTCATCAGACTTCAAATGTTGTACAGCAAAATACTTAGAAATCGTGATTTGATGTCTCTTGTGCCTTGTTGTGCTCATTGCCTGGACCACCTGCACACTTTGCTCTCACTGCCAGCGAACAATCAGGCCTGGATGAAACTTCCTGTGAGGTTACTGACTCTGAGATTACAGAGCGAGGACGCACACGTGAAATCTTTGAGTCAAGGGAGCGTGTGTAAATTTGTAGTGTTACAAAACAGCACTGGTTTTACTCCACTAACCCAGGGACCGGATGTGATCATGATGTAAAAGTCTTAATGTAAAACCTACGATTACATCAGACAAACAGACAGGGTTTCCTTCCCCGAACCCCTGAGCCTGTCCTCTATAACACGCCGTTCTTCTTCTTCTTCTTCTTCTTCTTCTTCTTCTTCTTCTTCTTCTTCTCTGACGATGAACCAACATCCTCCTCAGGTTGGACTCTATGTTCTGTGACTCAAAGCGGTGTTTCTATTGCTTCAGCTTCGCACGTACACACATGAGAAAGTCCGGGATTGGACCCCCCCCCCTTCCAAAATCAATCATCATCATCCTCATCGTCATCATCATCATGCTCTTCCAGCTGCAGCAGACCGCATGGAAAAAAACAACCCAGTGTAATCTACAGGATGATATAGCTACACCTGATGGAGGGAGTTAAAATAATTAAATTACTCAGGAAAAATCAGCTGTTATTCTAAAAAGACAAACATGAAGGAAAACATGTAAAGAAGTTGTTGTAAACTGGAGGTTGTTGGATAAAACTTTAGAATAAAAACTCAGAGGACAGATCACGAGACAGTGGGCCTTAACTGAACCAAGCTAAGAGACTGAAGTTGAAGTAAAGTCATAATGGTAAGGATAGATTACTGCAGTGTGTGAATTACAGGGGGTCTAGGAGGGTCTAAGACCCCTTAATTTACACAAGAGACCCCCTGAAACTCTCAACTGTACATTTGGGGTGTCTACTGAGAAGTTTATTTAACCATACGTCAGTTAGCTGGATTTCTGTGTTCACCTACGCCTGTGTATGTGTGAGGGAACATTGAGACTATAGTTTGGCTTTTATCTTGCAACATTTCAACTTTTTCTGACCTAAATGTCAAAACACTGAGATGTTTTTTCAAATTCAGTCTGAGATCATTTTGATTTTATTTGTTTTAGCTTTAACCTCACAACAATACAGCTGTATTTTGGCCTTTATCTCATTTACCCAACCCAAATCTCAAAACATTCAGTTTTTTAATTTAATCTCAGACTATAAGGACCTTTTCCAGTTTAAACCTCATAACATTATCACTTTTATTTCAGCTTTGATATTTTAAAATAAAAGTGATGTTTTTGCTTCCCTCTTGAAACATTACACTACATTTAAGCCTTGTTTCCACCAAGCAAACTGGTTTGGTTCGTCTCGTTTCCACTGACTTATCCTGGGACAGATCCCCAAATAACCGAGACGAGCCGTCCAACTTTTTGGGACCCTTTGGTATGGGTGCCAGACTGAACCGATTCGCTCTCAGAAGGTGGAGCTACAACACTGCAGACTGTTGATTGGTCAAAAGAATCGTCACTTAACCTGACACCGGCTGCATTTCTCCTGGCGGCACACAGACTTCTCTGAAACAAAACTTAATTGTTCTTTGTATCAAAGAGCTACATGCCAATCACAGAGAGGACGAAATGCTGCATGTCTTCCTTCTATGCTCTTTTTTTACTGTGTCGCATTTTTCTTCTTCATTGGATTTATTAGCAGGGTAAACTGTGTAGCGCTGCTATAACGTCATGCTATTGTTTAACAGCTGTGGCTTTGGCATCCAGCTTACACGCCACCTACCACGAGAGGACACAGTTTTCTGTGGAAACGCAAATGAGATCAAGCTTAACTGTACCAAACCGTGCTGAACCGAACCGGACTGCTTGGTGGAAACTCAGCTTAAGATTTACATCTTGTAACCTAAAACTCTTCTAAGGACTTACTATCTTGTAACAATTTGATCTTATACTTGTAACATTACAACTCTTTTTTAACTTTAGGGGCTGTTTACATCACTTCTGGACAAGACAGTCATAGCGCCAACTACAGGCCTGGCATGCTTACCACAGAATTTTAAGTCCCTAAGCGTTCCCATGAAAATTCATTTATTTTTTTTCTCAGTGTTTTGTATGTTTTGGGATGAAACGTTGTGTAAATTGGGCTTTAATCTCAGAACATTAAAACTTTTTTTTTTGCTTTAACCTCATACTTACGAATTACAAAATTGATTCTTAAATCTCCTGAAATAAGTCCTTTATTTTCAGTCTAAACTTTTAACACTTAAACTTCAAGTTCTTAACATTAAAACCTTATTTTGACTACAACATTGTTCATTATGACTTTATTTAATGGCTAAACTAATGCAAGAAAAAAAATCTGTAAGTTTTGAGCTTCTCCACATAACTTTTTTGTGATGTTTTTCCTTTTAAAATTGTTTCTGTTTAATGTGAATTCATTACGAACTTCTTTTCTAAATCCTGAAAAATAACTGCCAAATTACTTTAACCAATCCCTTGTATTTTATTTCAGCTGTAGATGAATGGGAGTAATTAACATCAGCAGAAAGTTGGACTGAAAGCATCACAGTCAGAGTGACCTCTGCTGCTGTACACACTCAGAATAAAACACACAGGGATGTTTGGCTATCTGCTGATCCGTGGATCATGATTCATGCATGATTTAAGAATTTTAAGGGGAATAAAAATGTTTTTGAAATCATAAAAAGGTTCTGATGGACCTCAGGCAAACTCGCTGCTGGAGCTCAGAGGGGATTCTGGGATTTTTGCCATTTAATGATTATAATTTCCCGGCAGGAGAAAAAGAAACATGAAGCAGAGTCCAGATCCTGAGGGGAAGTGTGTGCATCCAGAAATCTTTATAATTTAAGATCTGACAGAAGGAATGAGGACGAGTTTCTTTTGTTTCTAACAGCTGGTCGAGTCTGGACGAGGAGATTTCTACTTCTGCTTTAAAATAACCAGAGGGTTTTGTTTTCAGGCTGATTAAAGTTAAAGACTCAAACTGAAGGAACCTAAGGTCCAGAGGATCAGTTTGAGACAGGAAGAAGAAACTGATATCAGGGCTGATAGAAGTGAGGATGTGGGGACATACCGAGGTGTGTGTGTGTGTGTGTGCATGTGTGCATGTGTGTGTGTGTGTGTGTGTGTGTGAATGTGTGTGAGAAACGAGAGGTAACTGTCTTGTCCTTTTCGTCTTCTGCATCTTTCAGTACCAGCTGCCTCTTTCCCGTCAGTGGTACTTCCTCCTCTCCTTCCTTCCCGTAAGTTTCCCCTTTTCTGATGCCCCCCCCCAGCACACACAAACCACACACTCTTATTTACACACACACATGAAGACATTACCCATCATCCCAGGAACCAAGGAACCAAATTTGTTCCTAGAAACTAGTCTTGGTGGATCAGACCGATGGTCTACTTCTCCAAAATTAATCTGAACCGTGAGAAACTTTGTCCCTGCAAGGCACTCTAAAAAAAGAGACTTTAAATGTTTCTACATGATTCATATTACATGATGATATTAAGTACGTATTTCTGATTATTTTGGATCAAAAATAGTTAGTTAACCCCAGAGGAAATGGGTCATTGCAGCTGCAGTAAGAAGCAGAGTAGTTGAAATAATCTTTGCGCCGAAGCTCTGATGTCAGTCGAACTTGGTGTTGGTGTAACGGCCGGGAGCTGTCGCTGGGTGGAAATTTCCTGATGCAGAGACAGATGCACCATCCCGCATTCGCCAAAATGCATCACCAACTTCATGACTCAGTCTCTATATTCAGGGAGTTTTGACATATCCAGCGTCTTTTTCTGGAGTTTAGAGACTTTAATGTAGCAATCTTACTCTTCTCAACCAGCCAAAACACTCACAGGTGGACCAGTCCTCTTTGCTCGCCTGCCTGTGCAGCTGTCCCTCCCAGCTGCAGGGAGTCTGTTTTGGGTCCCAGGCCTCCTACAGTGTCCATGACAACTACATACATGAAAAAACACAAATGTGGCGAAGACATCATTTAGCGACCTCTTAACCTCTTAATAGGGGTGTCACTTTAACGGGTCAAATAGATCTTACATCGCAAATTAACACCTAATAAAAGTTAACACTATTAGCTCATTGGCTGCCAGCCATTTTCAGAGCATCTTGAATGATCTTTCAAGACCCAAATAAAATAGTTTTCTCTGACTATGTAAACACAAAAACTACATAAAAAGAGTGGACTTTCTTTTTTATGTCTCCCTGTTTTTTAACCAAAAAGCAGACAAAGTTTTGATTGAGTTTATCTCAGGCTCTCCATCCTTTGATCCTCTTCATGATCCTCTTTTCTCACAATCGCGCCGCTCTTTCTCTCTGAACTACCATGACACATCCTCAGTTGAAGCGTGAGCTGCCTGAACTTTTCTGACTTGCAGCGTCTCGCTATGCTTCTGTCATCTCACATCTTCTCCTCATATCCATGCTGAGCTCTCATCCAAAGAACGCAATGCTCTCACCCACAGTAGTTTACGAGCATGATTTTGATTGACAAGCTCTGTCTGACCCTGCCTCCCCCCGCTGAGAAACACAATTTACTTCTATGGACGCAGTAAACGGTTGCACACGGACACAGACATTTTAATATTGACCAGTTTGAAAAAATGTGGATTTACAAATCCTCTCTTCTTTGTGTATTCATTTGATTAGTCATGCACTACAGTTTTGTAATGTCCTAGAATTCAGATATCTTTGTTTGGGGTTCTTAAGCAGATATGAAACTGAAATGCGATGAATTACATTTATTAATTACAAACCCTGTAATTAATTCCATCCATCCATCCATTTTCTATACCGCTTATCCTGTTTTAGGGTCGCGGGTGGCTGGAGCCTATCCCAGCAATCATTGGGCGAGAGGCAGGGTACACCCTGGACTGGTCGCCAGTCAATCGCAGGGCTGACACATAGACAGACAACCATGCACGCTCACACTCACACCTAGGGACAATTTAGACTGACCAATTAACCTGATGAGCATGTTTTTGGACTGTGGTAATTACAAACCCTGTAATTAATTAGATTTTTTTTTATTGCCTGACAGCACTATGGAAAATGTTGAAAAAAATTAAATTGAATTTTTTTTTTTACATCAATTTACCTTTCACATGTGGCTTTCAGTGGATGCTGCCATTGAAGTCAGACTGAACTTTTTTTTACTCCAAGCTTCATAGTCAGAGCTTCAACTTCAGTGGCCGTTCTGATTTCAAATCGGAAAATCCTGGCTTTCGAGCAGTTGCTTGCTCAGACTTTCTGGGGTGAAGGAGAAAAGAAAAGGCACATACAGTGCTTTATAACCACTAAAGAAGGCACTGATTTCTGTGTGTTTTCCAGGGTACTATAGCACACATGTATGGCTCCCAAAAATGCACATTAGTTCAGAGGGCACTTTAGCCTGCATTTTGGCTCCCAAGAGGCCAGGGGACTGCGCCCCATGTACATCACTGCCTCCGAATTTTCTGCAACAAAACATTAGGAACACTGCACCAGCTCTCTTTCCACCTGGTTTTTGTTTCCTCTGCATCCCTGTGGGTCTTGAAGATGTTCTGCAGGAATCTGGATGAACCAAGTGACTCTAGATTGTCCAGCAGAAGAAACGCAACAGAAGAAAGAGTTAGAGTGTGAAGAACAGTCCACAACACTTGCCAAATGAACATCCAGAGAGGACACAGCTCAAAGAAACCACCAGAAAAAATCTGACAGGTTTAGAAAGAATAAATAGGAGTGGCTGAAACAGGCTGCATGCCCGTTGGGAGCATGCACGATACATCCAAATAAAGGTTTATTAAAAACATACCTACAGAAAACATGTTCAAACGAGTGAGGAATAATTCACTTATAGAACTTTTTAAATATTTTTACTCTTTCCTTTCTTCTTATATCAGAATTTTCCCCTGTGCATTTGATGGTCTACAAGATTATTCTCAAAACAAACGAATAAAACCATTTTAATTTGTTCCTTCCTGATAAAATTAAGAAGCTGAGATGATAATAATCATCAAGAAAACACATATTGACACTTCTTCTTGTCTGAATCAGGAAGTGTGTGTGCACATGTGGGTGTGTGTTTGTGTCTGTTGTGACCTGAACCCACATGTGAGTCAACCTCGTTTCCCTGCCATGCTGAGACACTCCCATCCATGTCAAAGGGTCAGAGGTCGGGACATTTTGCCATTATTGCGGAAAAATCCGACTAATTGCTCAACAACAAACTGCACACGAGTGACCCCGCCCCCCTCTGAGAGAAAAATACAAAACGTCCCTCGAAAGAGCGACCACAATGTCTGTCGCAATGCCACAATTCACAGAGAGGGGAATCCACCAACCTCCACATCTACCTCTGCTCCTGGTGGACTTCAAGTGTTCGTTGCCCACTGACATGATTCATTCAGATGGAAAAATCCTCTTTCATCAGAGGAAAACGCCACATCCTGGACTGAAAACTGCAGTTCAACAAGTGTCCACCGGGGGCTGACTCCAAAAGCTGACCCTGACCCTATTAGAGACTAGACAAACCAGGGTCTATGAGTTATTGGACAAAGCTCAACATCAGGGATTATTCTCAACATCAATTTAAAAAAACTTAAGTAGAGCAAACTGTTTGTAGCCTGGAAGGCGAAACACAGAGTGGAAAAGGCTCAAGAAACTTAATTTAATCTCTTTTCTTACAGGAACAAAATACTAGGTCCATATTCACAAAGCATCCCAAGGCTAAAAGTAGCTCTTACTGACATCACTCGTAGAATTTGTCAGATTGTAAGACTTTTCTTAAAGTTTTCCCTTGGTAAGATAAAAGTTATTCACAAAGCATCTTAAGCCTTAAGAGAGCTCCTAAAGTGCAAAAGTGTTAGCAGGAGGGAGGATGACTTTTAAGAAGCCTTAGAGTGGATGCTCATACTGGTGTCGGATTTTCCAAACACGCCAAACATGTTATCTGCTGGTCCACCCCCTAAACAGTCCATTTAATTAAACTCTGTAACACTTACACCAGAGGTCTGCAACCTGCGGCTCTGTAGCCTCATGAGGCTCTTTGACTCCTTTGCAGTGGCTCCTTGTAGCCTTCAAAAAATATTATTTAAATAAAGAGTTTGTATTTTTCTCACAGAGGGTAGTTTTACAGCCCTGGTAAGATAACTAAATCTACAAAAGACAATCTGGAAGAAAATACAAATTTTAATTCTGTGTGGATGGTTCATTTAACTGACAACATGCTAAAAATATATGATTGATATGTGAAAAGTCATTAGTAAACAAGAAATAATTAATTGGGCAATATTATCAAAATAGGTATTCAAATTCAAGTTTTTTTTATTGGAAATTTTTTGCAAACTTATGAAATTTCAAAATTAACTTCTTAAAAAATATTTCAATTTAAAATGTTTAATATGTTTTTTTTTTTTTTTTTTTTTTTTTACAAATTTCAAAAATTTAAGATATCTTTTAATTTTTTTTTTTTACTTTTTTAAATTTTGACAAATTTTTGAAATATCAAAATGTTTCAAAATCTGTTACAAATTTTAAAAACCTCAAATTTTTGCGAATCTATTAAAGTTTATAAAAGTTTATAAAATTTTAAATACATTTTTGCAGATTTTTGAAATTACATTTTTTCTAATTTTTTGTCAATTGTTGAATTTGCCAATTTTTTTTAAAACTGTTGCAAAAATAGCAAAAATAGCAAACTAAGACACCACACGTTCAAGTCCATACATTAAAAAAGCTTTTTGTCTGGATGATTATTTTATTTAAGATTTTAATAACACATAGAAATTTGTTCACTTTTTTGTCTTTATTTTGAAAATAAAAAAAAGATTTTATGGCACCTGAATGACTTTAATCCTGGTGAGCTGAAAAAAAATAGCTCCTATGAAAGTAAAGGTTGCAGACCCCTGACTTATACAATTATTTGTATCAAAGAAACCAGTGTCAGAAGCCAGAGCCTAAACAGGAGCCTACAACACTGTATGAGAACAACTGCTTTATTTGCATGTAATTTTTTGGGACTTTTGGGAGCGCTTCTCACACTCACGCACACTGGCCCTGATTTATCAAACATGTGTGTGCCCAATAAATGGGTGTGCGCTCCTTTACACACAGGTCGGCAGTTATCAAATTTGCTCTCAGAAACTTCCTACAGTACCACAGCTTCATTTAGCAGACACGTCTGTCCATATACAACACAAGTAAGAATTAAGTGCAAATTTATATATAGTTTTAAAATAATGTAGAATCATCTAACCAACCAAACACAATTTATTGCTGCAACAATATAGTTCAACCTTCAACATCATTTGGTAATTAGTGCTGAAAATTCATGTAGAGCTGGGTCTTAGACCTTCTGACTCATTCTACCCCTGAGGACAAAGAGGAGAAGGGTCAGATTAAGTGCTTAAGTGTTCCCTGAACAGATGAGTCTTCAGACCCTTTCTTAAAGTAGAAAGGGACTCTGTGGATCGTATAGAGTTGGGTAATTCGTTCCATCATTTAGAAACAACAGAGGAGAAGAGTCTGGCTAGAGATTTAGAGCCGCGCTTGGCTGGGAGCACCAGGCGTCTTTCACAAACAAAGCATAGCGAGTAGGAAGGAGTGTAGACCTGGAAGAGGGACCCCAGGTTGGCAGGAGCTGGTCAGTGTTTTGTAAACCAGAAGAAGACCGGACGTGGTGCTGCGTTCTGGGTCATCTGTAGAGGTTTAAATGTACACGCAGGGAGGCCTGCGGGGAGGAAATTGCAGTAGTTGCTGTGTGAAATCACAAGGGCCTGTACCAGAAGCTGGATGGCCTGTTGTGTCAGACAAGGTCTGATCCTCCTGATGTTATAGAGGGTATATCCACAAGATCGAGCAACAGTCAGCTAGTCATCAATCAATTCCTGAATCGCTTATGAGCTCAGTTTCCTTGCTAGGGATTTTTATGATAGGTTAGGAGCTCTCTGAGAGGACTCTGAGAAGCTTTGTGAATCCAGGCCCTGGTCTTCATCCTTTACACTAACCTCTTCTCCTCCTCCTGTTATTCTTCCCCTCTCCATCCTCCTCCTCCTCCAGACTCTCTCCTCCCAGGTGGTATTTAGTGATTTATCGTAATAACACCAATTAAACCTTGAGGACTGACAGATCATACACGTATGTTTTCTCAGGCTCTAGCGTGTGTGTGTGTGTGTGTGTGTGTGTGTGTGTGTGTGTGTGTGTGTGTGAGTCTCGGTGTTGGAATTGAACCAACGATAATGGATCATGTCTGACATTAAGGTGGTTCTCTGGCTCATTTAAGGAGCAGTTATAAATGGAGCTGAAATGAGGAGTGATGAAACATTTAGCCAGCGTGTGTTTTTGTTTCTCATTTAGTGAAAGTTCGTCTTGAGAGTGGCACTGAAGGGAGACTGTGCAGCGCTTCAGACCAGCTGAAGAGTCTTTATGGACTTATTAGGACAGTGATCCGACCGAAAAAGCCTGGATTTGTATCTCCTGACGATCACTGTGTCTCTCCATCTTTCATCCCTCAGTGCCGTGGTTGTGAGTGACATCCTGTCTCAGTCTTGACAGATCAGAGATGCTGTCCACTGTTTTGACTGATGACAAGATGAAAACTCTCTCGTAACGGGGTCAGTACGGTGAGAAACCAGCTCTGCATCTCTGCAGCGTTCACCTTCAGGAACAAAGAAGTGCAGCCACAGCAGTGTTGGTGTTTGGCACTGAGATAATTGTGGTGTTGTGAATATTTCTGTCTCCTGTGCTCCTCAGCGTCCAGTATCAACACTCGAAGCCGCCCCCCCTCAGAGGAGAGCTGGCATTTCCTGAATAAATTCATTGTAGTTTCACTGAATTCTCTAAATTCAGTCAACTTTGGTCTACTTTCCTAACCACACGCACTGCAGAGCCTCTGTGACATGCTGGAGAAAAGAAGATACGTCACCATATTGAATTACCTGTATTTAAAGGGCCAGTACACTCAAAACACATTCAGCAAATCAGGTTTATCTGCACAATCGACAAACTTTTAGCTGTTTGCAAAAAAAGAATCAAACACAATTGACAAAAATCACTTGATATAACTTATAATTTCATGTGTTTTATCTGATATTTCCACAAAATGCCAATTCACCCAGGTCCTAAATTTGTTACTTTTATGGGAGACAGGTGGTACCGTCCCACTGTTTGGTGCCTTTCATTTGGGGTGCCAGACAAACCAATCCAACCCCAGAAGGTGGAGCTAGAAACACTGCAGTACATTGATTGGTCAGAAGATTTATCACTTCCGCGTTAAAGCGATAATAAAGAACAACACATCTGCCATGTTTAAATCTCCAGTCAACTTTGTGAAAACTTTCTTTTGATTGGTAGATGGCGTCACGTAAGAGCGTAAAACTGTTGTTGAAAATGAAACTGTGATGCGTTTTTCTCTTTCGATGGATTTATTAGGGCGCACTGTGTGGTGCTGCTATGCCATCATGCTTTTCTGCGCTATCGCTGCTCTGCAACAGGAACACAAACAGGACCAGTCTTTACTGATCCAGTGGTCCTGTACTGATCCGTACTGGACCACTTGGTGGAAACACGGCTTTGAAGTCAGTGGGCGTCAAGCTCAGACTAACTGCTGCAGGTCTCCATGGGGCAAATTTACAATTAATGACCCTCAAACGTAACAAAAATTGTGTCCGTTGCTCTAAAACCAGATAAATAATCCAAAAAAGTTTTAAAATACTGTTCTTTGGAGTGTTTGTCTGCAGAAGGGTCACGTGTCAGTGCTTCAGAGATGCTCAGTGGCTGCTTTAACCTGCGGGATGGATTCAATCCAGTCTGAGGAAATTCTTGGAGGAAGCATCATCTGTGAGGAAGCTGAAGAAGAAGTCCTGAAATATCATTTAGACGTCGTCACAGTCAGCTGATGTAAGTCCTCAGAGAAAATCTGTGGTGGGGTTTAAAGACTGGGGTTCAAACCGGGAAATTAGTAAAGTGAAGGATCATTGTCTGAGAGAAACGCTGCATGAAGCTCGAGTCTGTCTCTGCATCACGTCTCAGCTAAAAGGTCTGGCATGACTAAAGACGCGACATGAAGGGTTTGAATCACGCTGAGACTGCTGGAGTCATTAGAAGTGACATTTTGGGGTTGAAATCGGAGAAAATAACAAATCTTATTTGTAAATTTATTGCAAACAGCAAAAAGATAATTTTAATCCATCTTTAATGTTCTGTTGAGACCAAACAAAAACACATGCAACTCAAGTTTGTACCAATTAAATGTGACAGTTTTATCCTTGTTTGTTTTATTGTTAAATAGGTTTTTGTTTTGGTTAAGATAAAAAACAAGAATCTGTCTTCAGGAAGTGTTTTTAGTAAATATGGAGTAAAAGTAAATTTGTAGAAAGTGGGATAGGTTTAAAATCAGGGTAATCCTATATTTTGGACAGTATGGTAGCTGTTAACTGTTCAGGCAGTTGCAGATATGTTTCCAAGTACAGAAAAACTCTTTATTTTTTTATTCCTATTATTTTTGTTTTGTTTTATTTTACTTTATTTTATTTTATTCTAACTTTATTTTATTTTATTTTATATTAATATATTTTATTCTCATTTTATTTTTTTCTTATTTTATTTTTATTTCATTTTATGTTTTTGTCAAACATTTAATTTGATGTTTTTGTGTAGTTAACAGCTAAAAACCTTGCATTTTGAGATTTGCCTGATAAGACAAAATGTATTTATTTATTTATTTATTTATTTTATAAATTCATTTTTGAAAATGCAAAAAAAAACTTGCATTTTCAAAATGTGCAAAGTAGTCAAAGATATTACTTTAATTTTCAGCAGAACTTTGCATAAGAGAAGCAAACAGGAGCGTTAACAATGTGAGTTCTGGATTACCCAAAGAGTGACCGTTCACTCTGATCACAATCACTGTCCAGGACTCTCCAGCCCTGAGTTACCAAACCTGTGGCCTTAGGCGCCACGCCATGCTACAGTGGGGTTTCCACGCTAAGCGATGTTGTTTTGAGGACAGAGAGGAGAGAGTGATGGAGGGGGGACAGATGGAGACAGCTGGGAAAAAGCTCCTCTCTGCTCCCAACAAGGAGCTGACGGCTTGGCTCGCCACAAATCACAAACTATTTACAAGGCCTCCAAAACAAACCAGAAAATAACTTCCCCGAAGTCCAAGTGCAGGACAAACCTCCTCTTAAGTGTCCGCAGCGAGAAAACAAAAGCTCAGTGTTTACAGGACGGACAAACACAGACGGACGCGGTCTCCTCGTTAAACAAAGACTTAAAGACGGAGACGGAGCGGGCTGTGAGAGCTGTGATGCAGCTCTCATCGCCGTCTGGAAACTTTCTCCTCAAATCTGAAACTTAAAACTTTTTCTGTTTGTGCTCCGGGGTCAGTCAGACCGAGGTCATCTCTGATCTTTACGTCCTACATGGAGCAGAGGTTTAAATCTCAAGGTATGCAGCGCTTCTCACGGAGATGTGACGATAAAACATGATGTGGATTAAGAGGTGAAACAACTGGAGCTGACTTTGGCTGAGAAAATGATGCTTCTGCTTTAAATCCAACCTCATATTCAGACCCTGGAGCTCCGACTCCTTAATATAAACATCATATATCACAATCCCACTAATGTAGAGAGGAATTACTCTGATAGTCGCCTCTTTTTCAATCTTTTTCTCATGCAACAGCAGATAATGCACATTTTTGCAGAGTGAGCGTGAAGCATTTTAAGAAATATAATGTTTAAGTTTAAATCATAGCGATACATGCACTGCACATGAGACCTGATCTTCCAAAGGAAAAGTGTAAAAGCTGAAGAATCTGCATGTTTTGCATTATTTTCTTTCTCATGCTTTCGGCCGTGAGTCACTGAGAAAAATGATGACTGAGTTCAGTCCGTTTCAAACACTCATCCGAAAAAACGATGAGCTTAGCAGGAAAGAAAACAGACCACCAGCACGAAGCAAACACAGAGTGCAAAGGTCAGAGGTCACCACCTCGTCGCTTCCTCAGATTTAACGAAGCTGTGTACAAATATTCAGAGTAAAATCCACACTCATGTCTCTTTATCATCTACAAAAACAAATGTAACAATAAAAAGTTGCCGGAGAAATTCAACCTGTTTGAAAAGCTGCTGTTCCTCAAGTGTCCTCTAGAGGCCGCCTCCAGAAACACCAGAGACGAGAGTCACACCCGTTCAAAAAGGCCGATCTTTGCAGCAGAAATAAACATGTTCACAGCCTGTTTCAAAACATGGATTTAATATAAATAGATATTTAAATATTCATATAGATTTATGACATTTATTTCCTAACAAAAAGAAGCATAGTGATCCGATATGATTATTTTAGCCTATTTTATTCATCAATTAACAATGGAGAAGACATAAAAAGTTTTTTTTTGTTCGTTTGTTTTTTAAATCAGTGATTTGTTTGTTTTTTATGTCTGTGTTGGTTTGTTTGCAAATTTGAAAAGTCTCTACGTTTGTCCGACTTACTGTTTGTCCATATATTTTTTTTTTTGTCGTTTTACTTATTGTTTTATTGTATTTTCTTTTTTAATAAATATTTTTCATGAATCACTGAGAGGAGAAAAAACGAAGATGCACTGATGTTTACATCAGTGTTCTTATACCATTTTGTGCAGGTTGCGTTCAGAGCAGCCTTGGATTTAAATGTATCTTACTGTTTGAAGAGAGCCGGACCAAGTTAAATGGAATAATAAGCTCAAGGCATATTTTAGGTATTAATATTATTTTCATTTTAACCATTATTATTGTTAAAACATAAAAAACAGTGAGCAGCTTCCACCTTACCTCTTTAACAAAGTTTATGTTCGCAAACCCAAATATAGGATCAGGACTTGGTATTGGCAGAAATTAAAGACTAAAAAGTCAGATTGGTATCTGAATGGGGAATGCTGACCCTAATAACAACAATTCATTTTCACCATTTTAAACTGATGCACAAAAATTACATAAGGTTTAGAAAAAAAAATCCCAAACTGTTTGTTAAAGGGTTAATAATCGTCTAATAAATAACTGAATCACAGCTTGTTTTTTGTCTCTTCGTAGACTTTTCCTAACCCCCTGCCTTCAAACGCTGTGAATATGGCGGCCTAAAGGCCCCATAAATGTCTGGTCAACCATCTTCTGGGAAAACCAGCTCCTTTGAGTAGATTTGAAGGGACTGAACAGATTTGCATGAGCAGGAATCCAAATCACTCCTGTGTCCACTCCTGTAGCGATTGTGGTTTCGCTTTGGTGTCTCAGACTGAGGATGATGAAGGATGGACTAAACACGCTGGCAACACAAATGTCTAATTTTCTCTCAGCACAAAAGAGCCGAAGAAACAAAGGTTTCTTTTTTATCTTTTACATCAACGTGCCGGCTACACCTGGCTCTAATTTTTGTCAAATTGAGCCAACCACGTTACCTCAGCTTGCAGCAGAGTCAGAAAAAAACTGTCTTTGCTTTGAAACTGACCCTTGTAAAAGAATCTTTATCAAAAGTTTGTGGCAGTTTCTTTAACAAGAAATATACAGCTTGATGCTGACACAGTTTCTCCTTTAGTACTCTTCTGTTTTGGTGTTTTTATACCTCTGCATTTTTTTTTTCCTTAATTTAAATAAAAAACTTGGTAATAAAGATATCTGAGACAGCTTTTGAAGCAACGACGACGTGCAGGACAAAGATAGATTCTGCATAAATATCTAAGTTGTGTGCAGAGATTTTTATTTTTCTTGCAATGAAAATGTTCCCTCTTTTTCAGTCTTGGATGTTTGTAATCATGCTGTTACATGTCTCACTTATGCATTCACATTGGCTGCTGGATTCTAAAGTTTCTTGTTTCCCTGTGGCTTCCAGCAGAAGTTTTACTGCACAGCATCTAGAAAAAGTCTGGGTAAAGTCAAAAAGAAAAGTTTTGGTAGTTTGCATTCAATTCTGTAGCTCTAGCCTGAAAATTTCTTCAGGTTATTGGATGTTTTCTTTAGTCACATGACTTATATACATTTCTGCAGACACCACATAACCAAACACATTATGCAGACATATATCTCCTCGGATTATTATCCTTATTTGGACAAAAATGACTGTAACTCTCCAAAAGCCATCACAGAGAGGTGAAATGAAGGCTGCAGAGTTGATCATGTAGTGAACCTTATGTAAGACGGTGTGTGTCTATGTGTGTGTGTGTGAAAAGAGGAAGTGTGTGAAGCTGCACTGCAGCTCCAGCAGCACCCACATGCTTCCTGTGGCCGTCTTCCCCGTGGGGGAGGCGGGGGAGTGTTGTGGGGTGTCTGTGGTTCCCTTCATCCTCGGTTCCTATCAGCTCCTGCAGTCGCACCCCCGTCCCCCACCACGGGTCCTCCCAGCAGGTCTGTCTGTTACACCAGCATGCAGCCACGGCCCACCGCAGCTTAAATAACAGCGGTGGCTCTGATCTGAGGTCACATCTAATCTCTGAGCACATCTGCCTGCTGCTCGCAACAACAACAACACAGTTTACACACGCTGCCTTCTTTATTTCATCTCACTCTCCGTCTGTCCGCAGGTTAAAAATACTCATCTGGTGTGTGTGTAAGTGTGTGAGTGCGTGCATGTAAGTGTGTGTAGCGGCAGTTGGCCGTTACTTGTTTGGAAAGTGATTTACCGCTTGCAGCATCTTCCTCTGGCTGCTCCAGAAGAAGAAGAAGAAGAAGAAGAAGAAGAAGAAGAAGAAGAAACAGAAGAAGAAGAAGAAGAAGAAGAAGGTGAGTGTTGGCTAACAGACCTGAAGCTTCTCCCTTCAGTTGTTGACACATTTCAAACCTTTGATGTTTTCACAGGATATCTCACCTGTAAGTGTGAGCTCCGCCTCTCCAAAAGGCACTGTAAATTCATCATTAAAAGTTTGAAGGTGGGCGTGGCTAAGAGCAGGGGGCCCCAAACTTTACCATGGGACCCTCTTTGGAAACCGACACTGTTACAAAATATGTACAGAAATGTCATCTTTAAGAATATACGGAACAAAAGCCAGACTCACACAAGTCGGTTGTTTCAAAAGGGAGACGGCATTTCAGAGCTCTGTCAGCCAAGGTGGGATACTCTTTTCCTCCATGTAGTCAGTAGTTAGACAGGAGAAGAGCCTCACAGCTCAGTTTAGTTTTTGGATAGCTTAATAACAGGCGCAAACCGCCAAGTTGACATGGATCAAGACGCCATCATGCAGAAGCTGCAGCTGTCACACAAGGTTTGCTTTGGTACAACTGGAAACTTGAGAATCAGATGATTATGACACTTTATGGGTTGTATGTTCAGGAAAAATGGTTATAAAAAATTAAAGAATAAAATGAAATTTTAAAAAAAGGAAGACAAAAAAAATTAAATTCTTTTTTTCCCCTTTCCCTTCAATTTCCTGAGGCCCCCCAGTGCCTCCTGGCAGCTTCCCAAGGAGCCGTGGCCCCCATTTGGAAGATGTCAGAGAAATGATGAACCCTGGTTTTACAATACAATACACCTCTGTGGTTTAAAACACAAAGTCAGCCAGAGAGTTTGATGCAGCGGTGAGAGTTTGTGGACTCTTAAATAGTTTTATTAAATGGATAGGTACCTTTCACATTTGAAACGATACGGATTGACGTATTGATGCCCGGTACCTGGCAATCGGTATCGGTACACAACTGTACCAATTTTTGATACTTTTTTGTGTTCATGTGGTAAAAGATATAAATTTGGTTAATAATAAAATCTATTTCTTTCAATTTAACACATTACTCTTCAATATTTAACCTTGCAATGCTGTGTTCATGTCAAGCATGGAAAATCGCGTACTCTTCCACTCCCTCACAGTCACAAGGGTGCATTTAGGTACCTAAACATGGTACCTTTCGATTTGATGTGAATCAGTACCCAGTACTTTTGGCTGAATTCGGCTGGTAACTATAAAAATTCGGTACCCATCCCTGCATGTGAATAATAAAGACTCAAAGTATTAACATTTGACCTCTGAAATAAAAAAGTGTGCGACCTGCTGTAAACATTATTTTCTTAGGTTACATTCTCATAATTTCTCTCATCACTTCTCTTGTTGCTTCTCTCATCCCTTTTTACATTTCTTCTCTCAGTCCATGACAAACCAGTGATTTTGCAGCACAGAACACTACATAGGGGTTTTCTAAAACATCAGTGAAAAAACAAATCTTTAACAAACTTTAAATCATCTAAAGATACTACTTATACTAAGAAAAAGTACAATACCGTCTCTTTAAGATGACTTAATTTCACAGTCATAGCTGAGACAACAATCATTCCTGTTCCATTTTTTTATTCATGCCTTTTTTCTCTGTGTGCTTTTTTATTAAAGCTGTTATACAATTGAACAATTTACATTTTTTTTTAAAGCATACAAGTATATCTGGATGTTTCCTGTAAAAAATATATCTAAAGTTATTTTCTTTTATACCCAACATGATGTTTTAGGAGTGATTAAAGGGTTAATAAAGCAGCCAGAGGTTTATATAAGACTCCTTTCGTCTAATCCTGTAAATTAAATCACATCTGTGAGATTAATGTTTGATATCAAGAGTTTAACTGAGGGTGTGTGTGTGTAGATTTTAGGATCATTAAAGGACCTGAAGCTCCATGTGGACGCTTCATTTATTCACCTGGAGGACCTGTCTAATCTTTAATCTCCAGACCCTGATTTTATTATAATCCAAACAAACATAGAGCAATATGAGGAGGTGACGGCTGCAGCAGCTTTACTCTTTTTTTTTTAAATTTGTATGGATTAAATTAATTTACATACTTAAAGAATACATAAGTAGTAAAGATGTGTCTGTTTCAGTGTGTGGTGTGGTGTGTGTGTGTGTGTGTGTGTGAGAAAGATAGATGTTTTTGTTATCTGTCAGTCACACAGCGTCAGCACTTCCTGACCAAGCTGACCAGCTCCACTCAAACTCATCGACTCCTCTGATAACTTTTATCACCTCAAGATTTGAAATCAATGAAGTCCAGGCGGACCAAATAGTTCTTCCTCCTCTTCCTCCTCTTCCTCCTCCCCTCATGTCTCTAATGACCTCCTGCTTTAACTGGTCTTCCTCTGATTCCTCTTCTTTCCTAACTCTCTCCCCTTCATCATCCTCTTCTTCTTCGTCACTTCTCCAGATGGGCGGATCTGGCTCTCCTCTTCCTCCTCTTCGTCATCTCATCAGATGGGCGGGGCCTGTCTCTCCTCCTCTTCCTGGACAGGTTCTGGAGCTCTGAGTGGATTTGTGCTCTGAGTGGAGGGATTAAAGCTTCTTTGTTTTATTTACTGAAGTTTAACTCTGTCTGAGCTGCATGAATCACCCGACACACCTCTCCCTGTTTGTGTGTGTGTGTGTGTGTGTGTGTGTGTGTGTGTGTGTGTGTGTGTGTGTGTGTGTGTGTGACTCAGAGTTTTTGTTTTTTAAATGTATTTATTTGGGTTATTAAAGTAGGATAAGCTCTTATATAATTTCAGAAATTGACCAGCAATACAGTGAAAAGTTTTATCACTTTGATATTTGATCTTTTTTGGTTTTCAGTGTTTTTTAGGCTGAAATACTGTACACACACACAGGTTCCTGTGAGCTCAGAGCTTTAAAGGTGCAGTACGCACATCTCAGAAGCAGAATAAAATCATTCTGGGTGTTTGTTTGTTGACGTGATAAAGCATGATTCATCATTCCCCATGGTTACCTGCAGAGTCACCTGTCTCTCTCTCTCTCTGTCTCTCTGTCTGTCACTCTCTCTGTGTGTGTGTCTGTGTGTGTGTGTATAAGATAGAGCGAGGGATCTGTAGGTCTGTTTGTTTTTTTTGACGCACCTTTTAAGGAGCTGGGACTAATGTATGACTGTTTGCCTTTTATGGAACTTCCTGTTGAGTTACATCACGGCCATCGATGTTGTGATGATAACAATAACCATAAAGATGATGATGATGGTGAATGATAATAAATGATAATAAATGATAAGTCCAGATTTCCTGTAAAAGCACTGACATGCAGTATTTTGGCACTTTTTAAATGTAATATTTCTCTGTTAAAGGAGGGGAAAAATTATATATATATATATATATATATATATATATATATATATATATATATATATATATATATATTATTAAGTATTATTTTGAGTCATTATGACAAAAACGGTTAACAATAAAAAAATTCAGAATGAATAAAAAAATCAAACAGAGCGCTAGATTTACAAATTAAAAACAGTCTGTGTTATGGTTTGGATCTCATCGGTCATTATATAAAGAAACAATTTATCAAATTATCTGTCATCGCTCAGAGCTCAGAGACAAGAGACAAGTAAACACTTTTTTTGGTCTTGCAAGCTTGCAGAACAACTACCACAAATACAAATTGTATTAACAACACTATAAATTAAGTCTGGAGGTTTGTTTATTCAAAATTTAAAAAAAAAAAACAAAAAAAAAAACATACTGCAAAGTTCCTTCACAGTTCTTTCACCCAAGGATTTAAACTCTGTTTCTGGTTGTTTCTGTTCAGTGAAGTCATCAATGTGCACTTTCTATGCAGACGTGTAGCTCTTTATTACATCGTCAGTTTTCACCACATGCTGTAAAAAACAAAAACGTTCACTCAACTTGACTCACTCAAGTTATCTTGTTGCTTTGACTGAGGGGCTGTTTACACCACAGTAGTTTTAGGCTGAAATGCAAAAGTTTTGTCGCGTTTCAGCCTTGCATTTACGCGGAAATGGTGTTTTTGCCAACCTAACATGCAAACTTTTGAAAACGGCCCCCTAAGTGGGATTTTTCTGAATTGCTGCTGAAACCATTTTCGTTTTCGTTTTCAGTGGAAACGCTGATGTCACACTACGCTTCACACAAGCGCATAAAACAGTCCAACAGTACCTTGTTACAATCATTGCGAACTAACCTGTTGTGCTTGTGCTGCTCAATCTGCTGAATCCTCTGACTGTCTTTCAACAAAATGTGCATCTGTTGCTCCACTTCTGCAGTTAGTATTCACCAATACACCAGATGATCAGCTCAACCCTACTTCGTTGGAGATCTACCAAAAGCGACTTCTGGACAAGACAGTTATAGCACTGACTACAGGCCTGGCATGCTTACTACAGTGTTTTCAGTCCCCCAGCGTTTCTGTGTAAACGCAGATTCTTTTCACTGTGTTTTAGCATTTTCACATGAAACGTTGTCATGTAAACTGAGTTAAGTTAATCCAACATGAAGTGCCAAATCATTTAGACTAGAAAAAAAAGGTCAAGACAAGCACAAAAGATGTTTGTTGAACTTAATTCATCAACTTATAATTATGTGTGATCACAACAACTTCAGAAATCTTTTACTTAAAATACTATTTCAGAAGAACAAATGTTCAAAATAACTTTTTACAGTGCAGTTTTCAGTCTCGTTAGCCACCTTCACAGTGGGTGGGCTCAGATTATGTAGTGTTGATACATGTGTAGTTACAAATGCACTGTCTGCAAACAGCTCTGACACTTACGCCACTCTTATCTCTGCTGGTCGCTTCCTGTAGTAAACTGAGGAGTGTTTTCACCAAACCAGCAGCCCATGAGGTCTATATACCTCACGTTACACCTCTGTTTCCTCGTACTGCACAGTTACGTCCCAATGAAGGAGGAAAACTGTGACGAAGTGGAGCAGCCAGTCTGGTCGCTTGTTTTTCCACCAAGCTGCTAAAACTTATTCTCCATATTTTGGGGGATATAAATGCTGGGGTTTTGTATAACACTATTTGTTGCTGTGAGCTTGTTTTCAGACATGTTTGGAACAAAAGCTCACGTGAGGAAAAAGCTGCTCCACCTCCAAGCTGCTTGAGCTGCTTCAGGTGTGTTGGAGCACACAGGGGATAAATGAAGGTTGGAGTTCCTCTGTGGTGATTATTTCCTGACGGGCTGAACTAAAGAGGAGTCCTCCACCTGTCACTTCTTTGTGTCCTCGCTGCAGATCGTATCGGCTCCGCTCAGCTATGCTGCAGAGCCGGCACGTCTGGATCCACTTCAGCCCAACCACAAACACAGAAAACACACACTGCTACTTCCTGTTTGGATTCAAAAAATCAAGTCCAGCAGCATTATTGAGAGGTCAGAGGTCAAACTCTTTGACAAAAGTTCCTTTTACTGCACAAAGGTCAAAAACACAGAGGAGGTGAAGAGCATAGACACTGCAGCAGTGGTTTTCAGTGCTCTGTTTCCTCCTGCAGATCAACTTTCTCCAACCTCAGAGGGTTAGATTTATGTGGGGTCTCTAAATCGTGAAGAGCTGGGAGGAAATTAAGAGAAACTGAAGAGACAACTTCCTGTACTTTCTTGGTGCATGGTGAGGCTTAAATCTGCAGCTTCACATGAGCTGGATCAGGCCGTTAGGGATTGGACAGACCTGTGGAGCACTCACATGGAAAAGGGGTTCACAAGAAACCACATTGAGTGCATGAAAGAAAATCAGCAACTTAAGAGGGGTTTATGTGTCCAAGGCTGGTGACACAGTAGAAAACCCTAAACGAGGATCTGAGCTGTCTCTATGTATGTACTTTCTCGTGGTTTTATTTAAAGAGGAGGTATTCTTCAGTATCATATCTTGAACATGGATTCAAAGTGACAACTCCTAGTGTTTAGACTGAGCATGTGCAAATTCTCACCTCTACATATTAATATGTAGTAAAAATCCCTGGATCTACCTGTAAACTGATCAAAACCCAACGTTCAAAAAATAGCACCAGACCTTAGTAAACATAATCAGAAGTGCTTTTAGGCAATTAAATTTTTTTTTATCTAATTAATTACAGGGTTTGTAAGTAATTCTTCTAATTAATCATATTTTAATGTAATATCTGTTTAAGGTTGCCAAATAAAGAATTTGAATCCTAGGACATTACAAAATTGTCGTGCATGACTAATCAAATGAATGAAGAAGAGAAGATTTGTGAATCCACTGAGTCTGGCAGAGCTTGTCAAACAAAATCCTGCTCGTAAACTACTGTGGGTGAGAGCGAGGCGCTCTTTGGATGAGAGCTCAGCATGGATATGAGGAGAAGATGAAGATAACAGAGGCATAGCGAGACGCTGCAAGTCAGAAAAGTTCAGGCAGCTCACGCTCCAACTGAGGATGTGTCGCGGTAGTTCAGGGAGAAAGAGCGGCGCCATCGAGAGAAAAGACGACAGAGATCCCGGAGAGGATCAAAGGATGGAGCAGCCGAGATGAAAAAAAGTATGTTTTGTTTGTTTTTGGATTAAAAAACAGGAAGAGAGACACAAAAAGAAGAGAGTTCACTTTTTAAAGTAGTTTTGGTGTTTACTTGGTCATAGAAAACAATATTATTTGGGTCTTGAAAGATCGTTCAAGATGCACTGGCAGCCAATGAGTTATTCTAGTTTTAATTTTAATAATAAGTTAATTTGTGGTGCAGTTAATTTATCTAATTAACATGTTAAAGTGACAGCCTTAATAATAAGGTCATCAAATAATGATCTCCTAACTCGGCCTTAAACACCAAGGCTTGCTCATAGCTCTGCCCACAAAAAGCCTCTAGAGCGCCAGCCAATCAGAGGGAAGGGGAGCCTTAAAGAGACAGCAGCTATAAACAAAGTGTTTCAGACAGAGGCCGAAATAAAAGTTTTCTAAAACACCAGGGAGAGAAAACAGGGATTTTTATTAACTGTAACTCATGTAAAGATACCACAGAGGCACAGGAGGGACAGTATAAAGACTTAAAAAAAGAAATGAAAACAAAACAATACCCCCTCTTTAAGATCTAAAAGTCATCTGGTGTGTCACTTGTGTTAAATGCTTGTAATCCTGACTGATTTTGCTTTACTTTAGTTTTAGATCACAATGTTTGTACTGTTTTCTTGTACTGTTGACCTTGTAAGGCACCTTGTCAACACTGTTTTAGATATATGAACACATAAATGAACCAAAGTATAAGTCACTGAGTTTCATCTCTGTCTGTGTTATAAACAATAAAAACTCCTGACAGGAGCTTTAATCAGAAATCTGACACCATCTACTGTCAGAGCTCAATAAAATATCTGACAGGGTGAAGTAATCCTGCTGTAAAACACATTTTCATGCTTTATTTTATTTACGTTGTCAGATTATAGTTAAGCGCTGATGGCTCTAACAGAGACGGAGGCCAGAGGTCAGAGTCTGAGACCTATTGACCTGATACCAGCTCTAACCTGACCTGTTTTTCTCTGTTGTTGTTTGTTTGTGTCCGGCTCTCACGTCTCTCTGCTGTTGAGTCACGGGATGACCGCTCACACCCCGTCACCATGATTCATGAGTGACTCTGCTGATCTCAGATCGCCGTGTGGGAGAGCGTTTGGCTGCTGATACCGAGGAGGAACGAGGAGTCTGCAGAGAGAGCATGACGAATAAAGGCTTCATGAAATAATCCTGCAGATTAAAGGGGAATTAGATTAGAAAGATTTATGGATGTTCCCAGATATTTTAGGAACTCTGGCAAACAGAAACTAGAACAAGGAGTCATTCATGATTTTGCAAGTTTTGTGATGAATGAAGACAGAAAGAGATTAGTGATATGCTGCAGGTTTCACACAGGTCACCTGTTATCTCTCAGGAGGTATTTTTAACCCTCAGCTCTATTTTTACATTTCATCAGCTCTCACTGACTTATAGGTTTGGAAGTGTTGGATTTCCTCCAGGAGGTGTACTGTAACTCTCAGAGATGGTGCAGAACGTCTTCTACTAGTGCTTGTTCACATCACCAGCAGTGAGTCTGAGTCTCAGGAGAGGAGTCATAGAGCAGAAACACTAACTTTAAGAGTGTTATTCTATTTTTATAGAGTGTACTTTATTAACATATTAAAAAACAAATTTATACATTCGCATTGACCTGAAATAGCAACTACATTCTTCTATTCAACACCAATTAATGATTATTTCAATCACTGTCTTACCTGTGGTGTTCCTCAGGTGTCTGTTTTTGGCCAGATCGTGTTCTCTGCTCCTATGGGGTCTACTTTTAAGAAATATGAAGTCTTGATCCTCTGACTTGTTGTTCTTCATTGCTTTGTATTCTGAATTTTGATAGATATGGGTCTCAATAGCACACCTTAAACACAGATCTGTTAAGATTTGATCTTTTTCCTCTTTTAAAGAATCCTTAAAAATAAATTCTGGATCCAGACGGTGATCCGGATCAACCCCAAAATTTAATCACGTCTTCCTTATCACATTTTGAACATTACCTGAAAATTTCATTGAGATCTGTTTGTTAGTTTTTGAGTTATGTTGTTCAAAGACGAACAAATAAACAAACAAATAAACAAACAAATAAACAAACAAATAAACAAACAAACAAGATCTCCCAAAAATGTAACCTCCTTGGCGGGGGTAATAATAAGATCATCAAACACCAAGGCCTACTCATAGCTCTGCCTACATCAGGCCTCCAGAGGGCCGGCCAATTAGAGGGAAGATGGAGCCTTAAAGAGACAGTTACTAAATAAGTGTTTCAGACATAGGCCAAAATAAAGGTTTTCTAAAACACCAAGGAGAGAAAACAGGGATTTGTATGATCTATAAATCATGTAAAGATACACATGTGACATCACATTGCTGTCTTTGTCAATGTGGGCAGTTTGCTTCCTAAAGAGCTAATAACAGCTGGCTCTAGGTTACAAACAACAACAGGCAACAACAACAACAACAAACACAGGTATATTTTCATTCATAAAGCAATGAGTCCTCTACAGTAAGACTGGGTAAGAATTATGATCCCCTGACTTGTTCTTTACAGCTTTGTATTCTGAATTGTTATGGATATGGGTCTCAATAGCACACCTAAAACATGAATCATTATCAATAGAGGAATTCAAGACCGTTAAGAACTGATGTGAATTCTCCACTTTGTATTGTTTGGTTATATATATGTATTTTCCCAGAACAATGATCCAAACTGTTACAACCTTGTACAGGAAGGCATTTTAAAGCATCTCAGCAAAGTAATTCTGAATATTTAGGCCATATTATTATTTTAGACCCATACATATGCTTCAAAACTGAAAAGCATAAAAAACCCTAAAAATATTTAACACAAGAGAAGAAATATAGCATAAAAAAGAGAGAAAAGACAATGAAAACATGATGACATAAAATAAGTATTAGTTAAAAAATCAAAGAGAGATAAAGCAAAGCAGGAAAAGAAGAGAGCACAAGGGCAAAAGAAAAAAATGATGTGAGAAACTGGTTGAAACAATGGAGGAAAGAAAAGGGTTAAAATACTGAGGTGAAAAAGGGAAACAGAACTGACTGAAACAGAACTGTTACTTGTTTTCATGTGTTTTTATTTCATCTCGATTGTTGTACTGGGTTTCTTTCTTTGATTTTACACTTTGATAAACTTGACGTGTTGTATAAAGTGGATTGAATTAAATCAGACATTTAATTTATGGTTTCGTCTGTCTTTCTGTGTTGTTTCAGCTTTTTTCCCCACATGTTTCTGTCTTTGACAAATGCAACATTTCTTCACTTGCAGCTTTTTTTCTTTTGATGATGATTATTCTGGTCATCACAGATTGTTTACCCTCGTCCCCTGGACAGAAATGAAAGATGAGAAGATGAAGATGTAGAATCAAAAGGAGAGAGGAGTAAACTAGAAGGATTAGAAAGGAAGTGAGAGAGCGGAGGAGAGGAGTGCTGAATCGTTGATAAGGAGACAACTTGCAGGGTTTGACAGAGACCAGGATCAGACCAGGATCCTGATCATCACTCACACATGAACCCACCGTCAGAGGAGACAAGGGAGAGCTGGAGGAGAAGAAAACATAAACATAAAACTTCAAGAGAAGAAGAGAGAAGAAGAGAGAAGGAACAAGCAAAGGAAAGGAAGGGTATAAAAACAAGAAGAGGAGAGAAGGAGGAGAAAAAATGGGGGCAATGGAAGGAGGCCAGAGATATATATGATGTCAGCTAATAGGGGCAAGAAGGGAAGGACACAAGTACTTGAGGCCAGAGGAGGAAAGAGAGAAGAGGTGAAGGTCAGAGAAAGGAAAAAAAGACAAGGGAAGGAAGCAGGAAGAAAAGAAGACAAGAAAAGGAGGCCGAAGAAGAAAAAAGTGAAGGAAAGGAGAGACACGGTGAAGGGAAGGAGGCAAGAGAAGATGAATAAAGGAGGTTAGTGAGAGGAAGGAAAAGAGACAAGTAAGAGAAAGAATAAGACAAGAGAAGGAGGTCTGAGAGAAAGAATACAAGTAAGGGAGGCCAGAGAAGGAAGGAGGCAAGGGAAGGAGGTCAGAGCGAGGAAAGGAGATATGGGAAGGAAGCTAGAAAAAAAATTAAGATAAAAAAAGTAAGGAGGCTAGACAAAAGGTAGAGAAAGGACAAGAGAAGAAGGTCAGAGAGAGAAGACGTAAGAAAAGGAAGAGGACGAGGAAGGAGGCGAAAGAGAGACATGAGGTTAAGGAAAGGAGGCCAGTGAGGAAAAAAGTCAGGGAAAAGAGGTCAGAGAGAGCAAGAAAAGCGGACGAGAGAAAGAGACCAGAGATAGGAAAGGACGAAGACAAGGGAAAAAGGAGAGACAGAAGTAAGAAAACAATAGAGGGAAGCCAGAGAGGAGGGCAAGAATAAGAAGACAAGAGAAACAGAGCGAGGAGAGGCAGAAAAACTGCCCATGGAAAAGTCCAGTGGGGTATTAAGAAAACCTGAAAGTGACACAGAGAGAAATTTGTTATTTGACGTAAAACTATGGGCTGATAAAATGTCTCTTATCCCTCTGATAAAGGATCAGTGTCTGGTTTCTGCAGCCGGTTTTCTCCCAGGTCAAACAAAAAAACCAAAGTCCTGCTCCAGAGTAAACACTGAGCTCTTTAACCTGGTCTTTCCTCCTCCAGCTGTTTTTACACATCAGTAAAATGTAATACTGAAGTCCTGCACGGCTGGAGGTTCTGCAGGTTCGTCTCCCTGCAGAGAGGAGAAATTCAACATCGTGTGAAACAACCTGGAGTGAAGAGAGAAACCTTAGACGCTTTGATCGCTTTCATTTCTGAGCTCTGTCTGCTGTGAGACGATCTGCAGCGGCAGCAGCAGGAGCTCAATCATTTATATTTCACCTCCAGCTTCACACTTTCATATAAAAAGAGAGAGCACAGCAGGTTAGGCCGGAGAAAAATACTGCTTCAACAAGTTCTCACATCTATTAACTCCAAACTATCCAATCAAGACAGGTAGACAATCAGCTCCTGAGGTCTGAGAGGAGAGAGTCTCCTGGTTAAAAAGCTCAGGTTATCAGCAGGATCCATCTCAGTGTAAACTTTCAGCTCTGACTTCTCTGCAGCGCCACACTTTCTCTTTTTTCACAGGAATGACTCAACAGTCAGCAACAAGCAGGTAAACACGGCCAAGTTCAACACATGAAGCAGAAAGAAGGCTGAAATTTTCACCCTCTGATATCACAGCCAGATAAACTTCGCACCAACAGCTCGTGGAGACGTTTGTGCTCTGACAGCAGAGAGAGTCTGAGCGTGGAGACGATGCAGGCTGACGGTGACTCTGCTTTCATGTCCTCTCTGAGACTTTTCAGCATCAGTGAGAATAAACAGTCAACATCAGCCCAAGCACTGAGATGTTATCGGGTTTGTGCTTTAAACTCGACACCGACTCACAATGTGTCACATGTGAAAAAAGAAGAGCAGGAAAATGACGCACAGATCACTCTGAATACATTTCCAGCAAACAAAGCCGGGCTACAAATCAAAATCTGTTCAGCTCCACCTGATCGATGTGGGATCACTGCTCACCAGAAAAACTAAGATGTTTTACGATACGCAGTTGGTTATGCAGGGTCAATAATGAACACATCAACAGCTGTTTCTTCAGAGCTGGAAACATTAAAACCTGAGGCAGGCAGAGCACACCTCCCCTCACTTTCATGTATATTTGTGTAAGGCTAAGGACGAAAGAGCAAACTTCCCCTCCTTTTAATATGCCTACACAGAAGCCAAGGCAGGCAGAGAACACATTCCTTCTATTTCACAAACATGAAAACCTGATGCAGGCAGGACACACCTCTGCTCCATTTCATACATGAAACATTAAGGCAGGCAGAGCATACTAACCCTGTTTTTCTCACAATTATATATTAAAAGCTTGGGCAGGGGGAGCACACCTATGCTCTCTGTCATGTATGTAAATAGAAGCTTAGGTAGGTAGAGAACACACCCCCTTGTATTTTATGTACCACCATGAAAATCAAAGGAGGCCAGGGCACACTAACACACACACACGCACACTCTTTTTTTTACGTACATTAATGACAAGCTTGGGCCTGGAAGGTACTGCTCACTTTTTTATAATGTACATACATACAAAACGGATGCAGGCAGAACACACCTTCCTTCTTTTTTCATTTAAATAAGTAAACATAAATGCAGGCAGATCACATCACCTCTCCATTCGCCAACATAGAAACTAAAGCAGGGAGAAATATCCTCCTCTCTCTTAAATGTGTGTTCACAAAAAGATAAGGCAGGGAGAACACACCTGATCTATATTATGTACAAATATGACAAACTTAGGTAGGGGAAGTACACTTCCCCTTTCTATTATTTACACACTTGAAAAGCTAAGGCAGGCAGAGCAACCACCCCTCTACTTCATTTGCTTACCTAGACACTAAGGCGGGGAGAGCACACTTCCCCTCTCTTAACTGTGCATTTACAGAAAGCTAAGACAAGCAGATCTTACCTCTTTTTTGTTTTTAATGTACACACATAATGAGCACTGGCAGAGAAGGCACACCTTTCTATTCAAGGTACAAACATACAAACCTAATGCAGGCAGAGCACACCCCCATCTCACTCAAAATGAAGGAGAGATAAGAAGCTAGTCTCTCTGTTTTCTGACAGTTGTCGTGATGGAGGCTTTATGAAATACATAAAAACAAAGAAACTCAGATGTTCAGATTGTCACACATCTGAATTGTGGAGGAAAACCCAAATCTGAACATTCATCATGAGCTGTTTTCTGTTCCCTGCTTGTTTCTAAGAGGCTGTTGGCAGACGCTGTGACCGCTGGAGAGGAGGCGTGTTTCCATCCACGCACACAGCTGATCCCTCCATCAGCTCACACTGTATCACTGACTGAAGCTAATCGCTAACACCAGCTCCTCCTGCT